>NC_065510.1:18950910-18954765 GCF_006386435.1 Epinephelus moara | reverse complement strand
GCACGCTGTTTGATTGCGTTATCAAAACACGCCGCTATTATTCGGCCTTGCTTTTAACTTATTCCACCGAATACCGAATGTGTGTTTTTTGCAATATTCGGCCGAATATATTTGATTACCGAATATTCGGTGCATTCCTACTATTTACCTGAAATCCTAAATGCAGAGCTGATCTTCTTCCAGGCGCTGTTTATAAATGTGTAGACCTATCGTATGTGGGACAGATGTTCAGCTCTGGGTAGCCCTGCACTAACATGATCAACTTTTCCGTGTTTATCAGACTGAGTATTCACAGAAGAAGGGAAAGATATCTGTCGGCTGTGATTGGTTTGTAACGTTACTCCTGTCTGACTGCTGAGCGTGGCCTCTTCCTGTGTCTGCCCTTTCAAATTAAATACCCACATGGTCCAGTCATATAGGTTTTGATTTGTTTTGACAAGGCGCAGCTCCCAATAGAGTTTCACTTTTGTTTGTTAGTTTTTTCTGCAACTAAGTGTCCAATTAAATCTTGCTGACTAATGACCTTTCTGGTCGACTTTTAGGGGGCAGCCCTAATATCTACATTGATTATTCAAGAAGCTAAAGATTTAGCTCTGTTTCGTCTGCCATGTTTATAACATCGGTTTTTAGTTTTGCTGCTTAAAGATCCTTGCTGCAGTGACATTACTGCTTTTACTGCATTACTCTCAGCAGAAAACGGCTGGCTTCATGTAAACAGCAGAGCGCCAGGTGCAGGCACACCTGGCTTTTAAAGGGAGGGGGAGATGACACTCTTATTGGTTGAATTTATGTTACGCCTGAAACACATCTATGATAAATCAAGGGACTAAATACAGTTTGACACGGCCCAAATGCACTTGCGCCATCCACTTTAGACCATGAGCTGTGGAACATGTAAATATGACCGTTAGTCACATCTCATTGTTATTAGCTTCAAATATGTTCCACTTAATAGGGTCAGTCTTGCGTGCACTGGCTGTAGTAAGTGTAATTAGCTGTGTGTAATTGGAGTTTTAATTAGCTATGTGAGAAATGTTTCAAAAGTGCAAAACATCTATGATATTTTAATTTGTTGTAGTGGTGCAGCCATTTAAACTGTGACCTCGTTAGGTTTAAAGAGTTTGTCGAACATAACCTTCATAAAGCTTCAATGAAGTAGATACAGGCTATATTTCTGAAACTATCATAGACACATTTTTGTTTTAAAATTAAAGGAAACTTATGAAAATTTTGAAATGGGAAGTCAGGCATTTTAGAGGTGAGGTATTTTCGCTCTTCATTTAAGCCAGTGCCATAATATGAGTCTTGTTGTTAAGCCTGTAGCTGTCCTTGGTAAGCTTGGTCATCCATTACCTTTGTTACTGTGCTCTAGGCAGTTTGTGTATTAGGTGGTAAGAAGCACTCTGTCACTCTTTATTTGGGTTGGTCACTTTACTCCTGCAGAACCCGTGTGTGTCGTTCACAGCACTTAAGGGAACAGCAGTTGCACTCTTCCCATCACATAAAGGAAATATAGCATGCTCTCTCAAACCAGGCACTTTCAAAGGAGTTATGGCTGCATTAGAAAGCCTTTCATTGGTGCACGGCACACTCACATACCTTGGTCAATGTGTGACTAAGATATTTTGTTCAGAAGTTATAAAAGCACTGTGCTGCTGTAACTGGTTAATTTTTGGGTTTACTTTACTTTTAACCTCTCCAGTCGTGCTAAGAGCTCCCACACCACCCTTGCACTTGTTTTTATGACACACCGCATCGCTCTGAGCAGCTGCCAAGAAGAGAAAACACTGTTATTGTTCCTCGGAAGGACTGAGACAGCCCACCTGATCCTGACACACTGGTACATTCATGACTTCTTGAGCAGGATCCAGGCATTCAGATGTGCTATGATCCAAAGAGCTGCAGAAGGCAGGCTGAGAAGATAATGATCCACCACACCTTCCTGTTTCTATTTCACCTCGCCGAGCACTTCAACATATAGCGTGCCCTTGTTCGTATACGAGCAAACACATCCGGAATGCTTGGATACGGCCTGATAGTGCACGACCCAACATGTGCGCACGCTGCATCATTCTTTCACTCTGACGTGAATGAAACTGAATGCAAAGTTTTACTCTTTCAAGAATTCTGCCGTACTTAAGATGCAGTGCATGTACACATCTCCCTTCTCACTCGTGACCCGTTTCAAAGATTCTTTTTGATTTATTGACCTGCGCTTTTGCTTTTGTTTTCATTAAATTGGCTGTAAGATTTACCAAAAAAAAAAACCTGCTCATTAAAAAATCATTAGAGTTGCCTTCTCCTGGAAGGGCATAAACATCTCCACATCAAAGGATAAAGTCTTATTTATGTTATTAACTACCCATATGTGTATTGTAAAAAAAACAAGGGACTAGATGGCATATTATGAAATATAATAATTTATTATTCTACATGAACACCTGCCCAGACAGTTTTCTATTTATAAATATTTTATGGAAAAGGGAAAGCAGTTTTACACATCAGCCTGAAATGAGATGATGATTATAAAATGACTATTTTTTAACACCTGTTCTGGATAAAGACAATTTGAAAATGAGAAATACTGAATTACATTAAAGTTAATCGACAAACCATATTTAAAATGAATAAAATAAAAATGGCATCATTCAGTCCTTTGTTGTGCTTTTTGATCATTAACTCACTCAGTTTTGGAAGCAGCCCATTTTTGACCCTGTGTAAAGAGTTTCTCTGCAACATAAGTTGTTTTAAGGTTGTCCTTTCAGGCTCGCCGTCTTCTAACATGACACCCTGTGACACCATATTTCTTGGTGGTCGACAGATGACTCTGTCTGCGACATTTCTGTGGTGAGCACGTCTGGAGACGCTTTCCCCCTTTCAGGAATTCATTTCTTGCTTGACAGCAAAACACGAAACATGAGCCAACAGATAACTGCTGTAGGTCGCTGGACACTTTTGGGGGCTGCGTCACACTGGTGTGCACTGTTTAGATGGAGATGTGGCAACTGTCTTGTCTCCAACATTATATTACAACACACTTTAAAGGTTACTGTATGGAACTTTTTTTACATGTACTAATAGTTTTTTATTACCACTCGGTGAATGGATTGTAATGTAACTTAAAAACTGAGACCTTACCCGACTTTCTTGGTTGCCTGTAGCAGCCTGTGGACTTACGTCTACATAAAGGACTCTGGCCACATTTTCTGGGAAAATCCAAAGGATGTAATGAACCTAACCAAAAAAATCCTTTCTGGCAGAAAGCTCTCAAGACAAACTTCTCCCAACAGCCTGTTGCATTTCTCTTTAGCTCATGGAAAGACTACAGCGCATAGACCCAGCAACAGCGCTACAGTGTGCAACAGTAGCTAACTTTAGCTGATGTCACCAAACGACCAGCACCCACAAAACACAGAGTCCACAAATGATGTGTTTCCAAAGCTGCAGCCCGAAGATGGACCTTCATTGTTAAAGTTTGTGCTGGCTGAAGGTCCGTCTCTGGAGCTGCCATCCAAGTTCGTCAGGGAGAAGTAATCTCTGAGCGTCCGGGATTTAAGGGAAAGGACAATGAGATGTACTAACTGCTACTTCTTGTCTCATCTGTCTAAAAAGCAATACATTTTTAAATAAATTTCTAGCCCACTGAATGCAAACTTTGCATTGCTGTAGAAGAGCTTAATGCTCAGTCAGGTTTCCCTGAATCAACAATGGTTTGATGTAGGGTTGGGAACGATTAACCGATACGACCGGATATCCGGTTTGACAAGCGAGAGATACGGCTGCGTCGGTAGCAGCCTCCTCAATCGATACGAATCAGCCATGAATCCTTAGATGAATCGATTGTAGAGTCATGGA
>NC_065510.1:18945929-18950352 GCF_006386435.1 Epinephelus moara | reverse complement strand
CTTTTACAAATTTGAAAATACTGTAAGAATGTCACTTTTATAGAATTGGCTTCTTTATTTTATAATATATGATTAATGTCTACATCAACAAATGTTAACCATAGAATCGTATCAAATCGTATAGAATCATAGCGTTCCTACACTGTATCGAATCGTATTGAATTGTATCGTTCCTACACTGTATCGAATCGTATCGAATCATTCTGTATTAAAAATATCTTGTTTTTGAATCGTATCGTAACCCGTGTATCTAGATACGTATCGAATCTTTTATCACAGAGAGATTCCCAACCCTAGTTTGATGATGAATAAATTCATCATATTCAGTGCCCCATGTCATAATTTAGTGACACCCCAACTGCTGAAAAAGAGACAACACTAACAGGTGAAATAATTTGTAATATTGTGGTTTTAGCTGACTGATATTAGCTAACATTTGCTTGCTTTCTAACATAGACAAATTGCAAGCAAGCACACGTAGGAAATTACTTAGAGTGGATAACATCAGCTAATTCATTCAGACTCTTGGGGCTGGTTAGCAAATGACTTTGTAAGCTGCAAAGCAACCAACCCCAGATTCATGCCGTGTAGTTAAATTATAGCTTGTAGTCATGTTATTCTAAATATGACTGTAAGTGATTTGTCAGTATTCTATCCACAGGATGTCAATTAATCACAGTTTGTCTCTTAATTGTTGCTGTTGTGGCCAGTGCAGAAGCTCGCTTGCGGCTACAGAGGATGCTTGCTGCAGTCCAGTTAACACTAAAAACAAATATTTTCTGAGAGATACATACCAAACCTTTAAAAGTAATATGCTCACTAGGGGTGGCCCTAAAATATAATCAGGATATTTAAGGCTATGTTTGCAATAATGATATTGTTGAAATATGACTAAGTAGTAAAAAAAAAAGAAAATGCATTATTAATTTAAGAAAATAGAATAGAAAATAGAATAAGTGATATAGTTTTACATGTACAGTTTGCCTTCAAATATTCAGTAACATCGAAACAAAAATGATCTCTCATTTCTTTAGTTTGTAAACACCAGCAGTTAAGTCATAAATCAACAGATGATTTCCTTCTCTTATAGCAAAATCCTAAATGATTGATTGAATCACTTGACAACACCAACATCCGTCTGCACATGGTGAGAGAGGAGAGGGAGAGATGCTGTGCTGCTGCCAGAGGAGCCGCTGACTCAGTTCCCTCTGAGCAGAAACTCGCTAAAAGAGACTGAGAAGTCCGGGGCTGTTCATAAAACATGTAATAATTTGCTTTCAGCCATGCTTGCTGTTGCATACATCAACAGTATGAAGTCGAAATATCAACTTATCACGATATGAATTATTGACATGATATTAAAAATGTATACGGGTATTATTGTGAACGAGATGATGTAGCACACCCCTCATGCTCACACTGTAACACAAGAGCTGCTACCTTCTCTGTGTAAAGAGGACATGTACTGTTACTGCTTGCAATGTACTATACTAATGTACTGTACTGTGAACACATACAGTAAGTTGTCCTCAAATATAATTCTGCCCCCACTCTTTCAAATGTAATTTTCAGAAAGCAATATTTCCTATATTTTGGCCAGTGTGCCAGTTAGTAGTGTTAGCAATCATTTCTCAAAACAAACATGAAATCGAAATGATTCAAATCCAAAATATTGAAGTCATAAATTAATCTGAAGTTGAATCTTAGAGCAGCCCTCCTTATGTTTGCTCTTCAAACCAGCATATCCTCTGAGAGATGTTAGCTGTCAGATCCTGCAGAGCCCAAACAGAGGCGTTCTGTGCCACCGCAATGTGTTTACATTCTAATCTGTGTGATGGACCTGCTTGATAAGGCTCAGGGCAGTTCTGCAGCATCAGGGGAAAAAAGGGAGATCTCAGGGCTCGCTGCCAGCAGCAGCAGAGGTAGGCACCTTTTAGCAGTAGAGGACACACAGGCTAATGGATCCTCAGTCTCCCCTGATGACGCAGCCACAGCATGTTTTCTCCTCACTGAGCTTTGGGAGATGTCAAAGCAGAGTCAACCTGCTGGAAAAACAGAAACCTTGTCTCTCGGATACCAAGACTCTTGCTGGTTCTGTCATCGCTGGCTTTGTGCCAGCAGTTATCCGGGGTGGGATGGTGTCCGTGCCCCCGTTCATAAACACCGCCAACATCAGAATATTTTGCTTTCAGCTCACATCAGCCTGTGGAAGGAGGTTAAACACAAAAGTCTTTCAGGAAAAAACCCCCGCGCCCCGTTAGATTCCAACCAGTATAACATGTCAGCAGAGGAGGTCAAGGAAACATAAGCTGGAACAAGGAAATAATTACATTTTAAACTGCAAAGGAACGCTTGAATTGTGGCTGGCCAATATGGAAATAAATGTCTTGCTGCTGCAGGCAAAACGAAAAATCCACAGAATATTGTAATTATATTGCATGAAAATTGATATGCAGACAAAAACCAACAGTCTGTGCCTAAGTGCATGTCCTTATGTACAGTGCAAAAAAATATTAGTTTAACTTCAAGCTTCTGACGCCTAAAAACTGGGAACAGTTGGATGAGATAATCCCACTTGTTCCCAGTGCAGTTTCCTTTGTCCCTTGTTTTCCCTTGTTCCCAGGATTTTGGTCAGAAATGAGTATCTTCAAACAAAACAAAACAAAAAACTGTTCTGGGAAAATGTTGAAATTTGCATTGATGTTTGGATTGGACACAAGTAAAATAATCTTTACACGTTGGTGGATTTATTGGTTTTGCTTTGCTTATAAACTAAGATTGTGGTATTCAGTAAGGTTGGCCAAACACTGTATTTTCTTTGCCAGTGTGTTCCACTGTAATTGTTTGTCTAATACAAACAGAGGATTATAATCCATGATGCCAAGTTTCAGTTTTGAAAGAGTCTTTGGATCCAGCTTTTTATAATCTTCCATTTCCTGTAACTCATCTCAGGCGTATAGCTTGACTTGATGTCTCGATGGTCACCCCTTTCTATGGTCATTTGTGCATGTTTTTATTAGCACTTTTATATGTATACTTGGCTTAATGCTAAAAAAATACAATGACAGACTAATTGCTAAACCATTGGAGCTCATCCTCAGTCTTACACGTATGGTGTGATGTGGGTAATGACACTGGAGGAGAGTTGAGCTAACGTCCACCTGTCAACAACTCTTCCTGCTCGTGGTTCATTTGGGCTCGGCTAGATGACAGTTGCAGGCAGTTTCTGTCACACTTGTGATTGCTGCGTCTGTTTTAAGTGGCTTGAAGACAGTAGATCTAGTTGGGATGCATGAGAAAATCACCGTGCAGATAGCCCTCTCTCCTTTTCAGCTCTCTGTGAATTACATGGTCTGTGATTGTTTTTCTCTTGTGAGTTTGGGCTGGGATCAAACTTCTGAGGTTTCCTTGTCAGAACTGTTCCGTTACATTTTCGTCTCCTGAGCCTCATTCAGATTCTGTGGTTGTATTTGTTGTCATTGAGGCTAATAGTAGATGTCACTTCATAGCTTATTCTTAAGCTGGCATCTTTGGCATCACGTAGTGATTTTGCTTATTGGAAAGGGAGACCATCCTTCAATCAGAATGCCTGGCCTCATGTCCTGCATTGGTAAATACTCTCCCTGCTCTGGAAAATAATGGGACGTTGATAACAGTGATGGAGAGACATTACAGCTGCATCGAATTTATTTCATACTTAAGGGGGCCGGGGGATACTTGCAGAGAGCTACAGAAAAGGCTCACATACACACAGTCCCCTACAAGCGACTGATGGATGTTGCTGCAGTGCCCCAGCAGGGTGACATTTTTGGCTTTTAGGTAAATTCCTAGTAAACCACTAGATGTACTGGCACAGACATTTGTAAAAACATTTATAGTTTCTAGAGGGTAAGTCCTGGAGACCTTAATGATCCCCTGATTTTTTTCTGTAGCGCCACCATGAGGTTCACATTTGTGGATTTGAGTCACATATCTCAACAGCTGTTAAATGAATTGCCATAAAACATTGGTACAGACATTCATTTCACCTTTTGGGATGATTTGTAAGAACTATGATCTCCTGACCTTTCATTTAGTATCTTTATGAGGTCAAAATTTGAGCATTTGATAATTTGGTTTTGACCAAATACCTGCAAAAGTAATGACGTTCACCTTCAGCTGTACTCAGTATTGTAGTAGTCGAGATAAGCCTTGGGGCTCTAGTTTCCCAGTCTGGCGCAGGGTGGCGAACCCCGCGCAGAGCTAGTCTCGAGGTGCGCAACCCGAGGCGCGCTCGGTTTGGTAGTTTGGCAGACCGAGGTGCGCTGAGATGGGTGTGGCGGCGCAGCAGGGGGAGGTGTTGACAGATCCAGCTTGGCACAGTGACAGTTTCGTGCCAAAAGGCTTCGCCGAAGGTGCGCTAAAAGCTCGCCAGCTGAAACCA
>NC_065510.1:18927698-18938031 GCF_006386435.1 Epinephelus moara | reverse complement strand
CACACACACAACACAGACACGGACAACACCCACACACACAACACAGACACGGACAACACCCACACACACAAACAATACAGACACGTACAACACACACAACACACACAAACACATACAACGCCCACACACATAATTGTTTCAATGATTTGAAATGACCTTTTTCAGATGAATCATTTCAGGTTGTACATGTTGATGCTGACCTGATGTTAAGTTTGTCATAACAAGATTGGCTGTGTTTTGCCATTTTTCTTAAAAATAAAATGCATTGGAGCATTTAGAGGTGTTTATTTTTTTCCATCCAATTTAATTGAAGCAATGTTTTATACCATATTTAAAAAATTATTAAGTATAAAGTTAATAAATGATGAGTGGCAATAACAAGTCATAATAGCTAGTTTTATCTAATGATTTTGAGTACACACTACTAATAAATATAAATACTAAACTTAAGGTTCCATGTTAATACAACTCCACATATTTAGTTTCAGCTTGTGTAAAAAATTAAGGTTCCATGTTAATACAACGCCACATATTTAGTTTCAGCTTGTGTAAAAAATTAAGGTTCCATGTTAATATAACGCCACATATTTAGTTTCAGCTTGTGTAAAAAATTAAGGTTCCATGTTAATACAACTCCACATGTTTAGTTTCAGCTTGTGTAAAAAATTAAGGTTCCATGTTAATATAACGCCACATATTTAGTTTCAGCTTGTGAAAAAAATTAAGGTTCCATGTTAATACAACTCCACATATTTAGTTTCAGCTTGTGTAAAAAATTAAGGTTCCATGTTAATACAACTCCACATGTTTAGTTTCAGCTTGTGTAAAAACTAAAGTGGTATAGGACAACGGGTTTCCACGCAATTTGCGAGTAAAGTCAACTAATTCGGGTTAAGAGTGTACTGTCAAGTTCACAAAAACTCTGTCTGAATACATTGCTCTTCTTAATGGGTACAGTCGACTATTTAATCTGCAATTTCCTATGACCTGTATCCCAAACACACACTTGATCTCGATTTAGCTGGTCTTGACTACAACATTAACTGTACTTTGTGTTTAGTGCTAATTAACAAATGTTAAAGTACAAAATAGTTTTTGATTTTTTGCTTTGACTCAAAATTATGAGGTTCATGTAAACTGCACAGTGTATTACCCATTGAATAATGACACTATCTGCATCTAGATTGGTTCCCTATAAGCCTTGCTTTCAGTATGCAATTCTGTCTGCCACTGGGAACAGTCTCCAGCAAAAATGAAAACTTGATTTTATGACACAGAGGAAGCGCAAGAATCATTGCTCAATTAAAACGGGAAGAGGACAGCACTTTTGTTTTCCCCAGTAGCTATCAGTCTCTATCCCCAGTTACCAAAGAGTATCACTGTAAATTCTTTGCAGTTACTATCCCCAGTAGCTGAAAAAAAAGGCAGATGCTGGAACAGCCAAAGCACTTGTACAAACTGTGGTAGTTGCTGGGCTCTGAGGAAAACAGAAAGCGATCCTGTTGTCTTTCTGACAGTGCCAACAACAGTTATAATACTTGAAACGCTGGTGTTAAGTGTTTCTACTTTAACATGCTAACAAGCTGAACTAAGATGGTGAGCATGGTGAGTAATAACCCTATTAAATGTCAGCATATTAGCATTTCTTCTAACATCTTCATTGTAAGTTTTAGTGACCTAACTTTTACTTAATTTGCCATAACCAAAGACTTTTTGTTGTCTAACCTGAACCTTGCCATAACCATATGTGTGGAAATTTTAGAAATAACCAAAAAATACTTAACATTCAGAAGCCTCATCATTGTACAACATCTAGGGTTTCACACGTTTATCCATTATCAGCATTATGTCTGGATTGTAATTGAGTGCAGAGACCTTCCCGAGAGACAAATGATGATGAAGTCTTATGGAGACTCGGGGGGAGGTACATGTTTAAGAGATGTGTCTGAGTGACCCCGTAGCCAAGAAGCCATGTAGGAGAATTACCTTGTGGGCTCATTACCGGGGTCCACCGCCTGTTCGGCAAGGGGCAGGGTCAAGGGATATATCTAGTCTGGAACGAAATGTATCTCATACAGCAGAGTTGAGAGTTGAATAAGGCAAGTTCTCAGGTACCAGCATCCAGATGACTCATCTCTTAGTGCTTGAAAAAAATGTGACATAGCCCAGAATTTCCCGGATTCAATATTTATCAAAAAATACTCATATCTTTCACTGGTACTTATACTAATACTGAGCATTATTTTCAGCGATTGCACAAATGAAAGCCAGTGAAGATCAACATGTTAGTTAAATGTTAAATATTTAACAGCCAATCAGTTCATTCACACTTTGAGCTGCGTTAATGCAGAAAGAGAGAGGGCTACATAAAACCTGGAATGAGGTTGCAGGTTGAAATTGGAGAGGTAGAAAATCTCTAGGGGGATTGCTATCATCAGTTAAACCTATAAAAGTTAAAGCTATAACCATTTGTATCTTTAATTAAGATATTGATCCCCCCTACCCTTTCTTACCAATTCCAAAGCATTCCTTCGAATAAAAGGAAAATAAACAGAATAAATGAGACTGTTTATGTCTCCTTTCCCTGCTATAAAATTAAAGGTGAGTTATATTGCTGGAAAATCCACTTTGTTTTATTCGTTAACTGTTGGAAATTCAAGAACATTTTTAGACATGATAAAATGAGCTCCATTTTATTTGTGTCATAAACCCTATAAGGAACTGTTCAGTATTCTCTGCAATGTGTTTCTACTCCTGTTATGGCATTTGGCATCATGTTTTTGGGTTGTCTGTCCATCCCATCGTCTTGACTGTGATTATTCAGGAACACCTTAGTAATTGTCTCCCAAGTTGGTAGAAACGTCCACTTGGACTCAAGGATAACTGATAATATCTTGGTGGTCAAAGGTCACTGTGACCTCACGTCTATACCTTTCTCCTGAATGCAGTGTCTCAGGAATTTCATTACCTCTGGCACAAACATCCACTGTGACATCATGATGTTCTGCAGAAACACTTTCCTGGCCTTATTCAAAGCCAGAACTCAGGAACAGAAGGAGAGACATTTGCTCGGATACTGAATTGGTGTCACTTATCTTGGGGGTCCGCCTTGAAACTGTGCTGATTATATAGCTATTCTGTGCTGCTGGGTTGAGCTTCTTTGCAGCAGCATTAATATTTGAGGCATTGTCTACTGTCATGGCTACAATCTTGTGTTCTGTCCTCTTCCTCTCGTTGTCCGCCACAAGCTTATTGGTTTTGCTCATATTGAGCTTCAGGTGATTGTCGCAGCACCGTGTGACGACGCTCTCTATCAGTCCTCTGTACTGTACTTTACTGTACTGGACTGTAGAAGTAGTCTCTAACTAAAGACTGCATGTTTGTCCCTGGAAATTATTCACTGAAATCTTACATATCAATATATCGATGACATTTCACAAAAAATACACCATATACATTTTCTTACATTCTTACAGTCTGGAAAGACATGGATGTAAACTGCAACTTACATACAACCGCGAGGCGGTGAACCTAGTTTTCCTTTATACATCATGCGGCTTTTTGACCTCTGCACTGCTTGATGCATTACTTTATGATGTTCGTCTCAAATTGAGTGAATTCGCCGCAATTACGGCAACCCAGAGCGTGAACTTTTCAGACCTCTCAGTATTACTCTTTTCCCTGAAACCACATCAGAAAATATAGTTAGCTCTTCTGCTGCCACCCACTCAGTCCTACGTAGCTGATGGGTTTGACCTTAAGCTGTGTGGTGACCTTTCATCAAAACAAAGTCTTGTCTGAGTAGAAATGCTCAGAGTCAATCACACACTCACACACATGCTATAAAATCAATTAATACATTTTTTAAAACAAAGAACACTGTATACACCTTTTGTACTTCAGTTTTGTTTTGTTCTGACTTGTGTTACTGACCTCAGTCCCTTGTTTCTCGGCACTCAGCAAATATTAACAACTTTGAGGCAGTGCCTGATATTCTTATGCAACCTTCTGTAAACAGCTTAGACCTATTGCGTGGCCTCGGAGTACTGCTTGCCTTTGAAGCTTAAAACAGGATTTGCACTCTTACATTAAAACCAACAACAAATCAAAGTTTACAGAAACAGTTTGACAAAACCCTGTAAGTTAAAGGCTTTCCTAGATTTGTTTCTGGGCAAAACCATCAACCTATAATCTAGTGTTGTCACGATACCGAAATCTTTGTTTCGGTACCGATACCAATATGAATTTCGATACTTTTCGGTACTTTTTCCTAAGGAAAAGTCCTTTTGGATACAAACCTTTAGAACAATAAATAGTAGGGGTGTAACGGTACCAAAAAAATTATGGTTCGGTAAGTACCTCGGTACGGACGTCACGGTTTGGTAACTCAAATGTTCCACCAAGTTTGTGTTGTCTCGTGTTGTCTCCCTTTACGAGGCAGACTTTCTCTTGTCTTTTTTCACGTGCGCCAGCTGCGAATGTTGATACAGGTGTTGTCATACACACCACTTGTGCAATCTGTGCTCCAATAGGAACAAGAAAGGCGTTCGTGTGCATACATGAGTAAAATAAATTAACTAAATGAATAAATTGAATCAATTTCAAAGTATCGGTATTTTCCAAATGCAGTATAGTACCGTTTGGAATACTCTAGTACTGTGGTACTATTTTAGTACCGGTATACCGTGCAACACTATTATAATCAATATTTTTATATTAATAATGAATCACATGAAGAGGTAGCTGGTAGTGATGAGTCCACATGTAATTATCAATGGACTCTGTAGGTTCCGTTAAGATCTGTGAATCTTGATAGAGTCTTGTAGCCCATTGCTTTAATTATCAGGCCCACAACGTTACTGATTTGGTTGACTCTCACCGCTCTCACAGGTTGTTTTCAGCCACAGAAGGCAGATGTCTTCAGCAAAAATGCTCTAATGGTTGAACTGGTGTTGCCTGCCCAATACCAAATGACAAACTGTTAAAGGTAAAGGTGCAGGAAGTTTTGGTTAGTGTGTGTAAACTAGGGCTGTCAATTAATCACAGAAAAAAATACCGCTTTCAAACAATTAACGCTGATTAATTGCTTTCCGTGGTGCCGTTTGACTCGTTGCGTCATTGAAGGCCACGGTGGCTTTGTCACATGATGGAGGCAGACAAAATGATGTTGCTTGGCCCTGTGAATGGAACATTTACATTTTGAATACGCCCAGATGGAACTGTTGATAGGAGCACCGTTCTCTACGATTTCTGCAGTGAGGAATTTTTGTACCATTGGAGAACTTAAAGCCTGAAATATCACGCCTACATATGTCCTGGACACAATAAATAAAAAGAAAAGAAGAAAATACAGGCTGAGGGCTGAGTCTCTGTAGAAAAATACACAGCTATGTACTTCTAGTGGGTCATAAGTGGTGATTGAGAAGGATTACTCATGTATGAGTCAGTACATTTTTTAAAGAAAATTGTGCAGAGTGGAACTTAAAAAAAAATAGCAAATAAAGAACAGATATTTGTCTCAGGAGTTGATGGAGGCTAAAACAGAGCTAAAAGTAGAGTGAACTAAGAAAAATGACTCAAATTAATGCTAATGATAATAATGACTTTATTAAGGACACACAGAAAGCTCCATAGCGTACCACACAAAAGCAGACAATTGTCTAAGTATAAAAATACAATATGATAAATACAATATATATGAAAAGACAATAGAAACCCCACACTACATTCTGCACATTCATATTAAAAGACAAAATTCAATAAACTGCACCCACAAACAAGCTGGAGAGCCAGTCTCGATGAAAACTTGGGTCGGCCAAGGCCTAGATGATACCATTTTCTGAGACAGACAGCCTGCACATATATCAATATATAAGATTTCATATTAAGGCAGGGCAGAAGGCACACCAACAGTTCCAACATTTGGCTGGCACTGCACCATCGTGGAAGTTTTAGAAGCATCATTATAGGCCATGTTTTAATATTGCTCCACATGTGTTAAATGTGTAAATAGCCAACTTTATACATTTGTTTGTCGCATCAGCTTTATCAGATAATCATATGTCAGTGTTGTGTTTACAGCTTGTTTCCACTGCCACCAAACAGCTCCCCCCAAAAAAATCAGTCAGTGCAGATTGTTCTATATCACATCAGAGGTTTGTGTCCTAAATGGATGATCTGTACTGCTGCTACTTTGTTTGGTTATTCCATTTTCCGCACTAAGCCGCACGACTTCGATTCCCCCTTCTGTTTCTGCCCACTCTGTAAAGCAATTTGCAATTAAAATCTGAATGTGTTCAGATGCATCAAAAGGCCTCCATACTGAAGCCCCACTGGAGTCATGGATACATAGAAGTGTCCGCACCCGTGTGAATTACTCATCCAAATGGAGAGAGTCTTGTCAATTACCTTCCTGCTGTTTTCCTGTATTTAAATTCATCCCTCACTTTCTTCATTGTGCTCTCCCTACAGCTGGGATCAGCTCAATAACAGCCAGCATGAGAGCCTGAATAATGACACTGTGAAATTTCCTATTCTTGTCGGCGGAATGAAAAGTCTCTCTCGCTCCCGCCCCTCCCCAGTTGTCATATACAAAGCAGCGTGAGCAGGAACTTGTAGGAATAATATTTTTTCTGATATCTTGGCTGTGTGGATATAAGGGTGCGACTGTGGGGTAAATGAAACACTCATCACTCTAGATTGATGGGCCGGAGATGGCGTCGGCACGGTGCGTCAACGGCTCACTGGCGATGTGGCGTGCTAGCAGACGGGTGATGAAGATGCAGGAGCCTGAAATGTGCTTTGAGTTAATGGGGTACATACTGCTTGCACAGCAGCAGGAAGTTTTGCCACAAACAAGAAGGACACTTTTTGGCTCTGAGGCTTGCTTTTGATTATGTTGAAAGATTGTTTGCTCTCCCTAGTTGGCAATTGGCTGGAAACATGCTGATGAGAGAGTGGAGGCCTTTTCATCTGTGTGCTATAACCATTACCTGAAATGACTGGTTGTAAATCAAAAATTTGAGCAGTAGTGGGGAGGGGACGGTTTTTTCACTGACGGCAAAAGAAAAGAAGACATTAGAGTAATGAAAAATGTGTAGTGCGATCTTTAACAAGTATTCTGATGTCTCATTGTTGCTCATTGACTGGAACCAACCAAGCTACAAAATAGATTTTTCATAATCAAGACGGAATTCCATTTATGTTTGATAGCTCTTTCCTCTGGCAGAGTTTTTGTTTTCCCCCTTTTAATTGAGTTTTCAGATTAATTGCCTGGAAAAACCTGTTGCTCTCCACTTGTGCTCTCTTACAGGGAAAATGTCAAATATCCGTGCAGCTCGGAAGAGGCAACAGCTGAATAACTTGGTTGCCATGGTTACAGAGCTAGCCAGGCCAGGACACACCGTCGTGGACTTCTGCAGCGGAACGGTGCGTGTGTTCATCCATCAGTCCAGGCCATGCATGTATATTTATCACTGCACCTGATGGCTGTGTTAGACGGCTGCTCCATTAGCAGCCAGCTGAAAAGATCTAGTCCTCATATTCCCTCGTGTTTTTTCTTGCCTCTTCAAATGACTTTTGTTGTTGGCCGGCGCACACAGACAGACTGGTAATTACACTCATGAAAATGCATGCTCAGTGCGGTAGCGCTGCATGGCTAAAGGGTCAATACTTGGTTGGAAAGGGCAGCACTAATCATAACTCCATTGATGCCCCCTTTGATGTGTGCTGCTTTCCTATTGTGCATTCTTTTTTTTTCTTTCTCTCTTTCTTTGTGCTGTCTCTCAGGGCCATGTGGGGATTGTTCTGGCTCACACACTTCCAGATTGCCAGGTGACGTGTGTATTTGTGCAGATGTGTGTGTCTAATCAAAATTTTTTTTTTTTGTGCTTAGATTAAATGAACATTTTGAAGACTTGACTTTAGACTCTGGTCATTCTTAACAGGCAATTATCATTATTTTTGACATTAAAGAAAACAAAGAACACCAATGTATCAACAGATAATGATGAAGTGATTATTATTAACCATTAAATGCACCCCTATATTGCTGTACTGTGTGATTTTTTTGGAAAACTGGTCACATAATGTTTTTAGGCCCTCTGTTTTGATTAAAGTCTGAGTTTATTGTTAATTTTAAGAGCTTTTATTGATTTTGTTTCCTCGCACTTATAAACCGTAGTACTGCTCATTCCATGTCATCTCAAAAATAGCAATCACATGCAGCTGTGTGACTTTATTCTGCTTCTGTTCAAGGTCATCCTCATAGAGAACAAAGAGGAGTCCTTGGTCAGGGCCCAGAGTCGGAGCGCTGAGCTCGGGCTGAAAAACATTGGCTTCATTCAGGCCAATTTGGACTACTTCACCGGGTCATTTCACATTGGGGTGAGCATAGCAAATAACACTATCTCAGAGATTGTGCCTTTGCAATATGTTTGTCTCCACAGCTGGAAATAAAATTAATGAACAATCCCAGTATTATCTGTACTGAACTATGTGCTTATGCCTTTGCAATCTATGTAAGGAGACTCTGTCTGTCTGTCTGTCTGTATTTACATACATAGATATATATGTATGTGTGTGGGTGTGTGTATTGCTGAAGACCAAAGGAAGTGCAGTGTGACAGTCGAGATCTTGAGATCTAAGGGACATATTTATTAGTAATGTATTATGCGCACACTGTGCAGTATATTAAGAGGGGACCCCTATTACCGCTCTGCGCTCGCTACAGTACATTCAGGAGCAGATGAAGAAAGAGAGATCAGAGATGCTGAACATGTTGCAGAGGCAGTCCATGTGGTGTACGGACCAACTGAAGAATATGGACTAGCAGCTGGAGAGGTGCCCTGGAGCAAGGCACCAAACCCCCAGAGTGTGTCAGGGGTGCCATAACATGGCCGACCCTGCACTATCCCTGTTAATTGCATGTGTGTGTTGTGTTAAAAGAGGGATTGCGGAAGCTGTATTTCAGCTCTAAGTTGCCAGGGTTTATGTGGATTGACAAATACAGAATTAAATTAAAAATAATAATTAAAAAATAAATCATAGCAAACTTCAGGTATCAGCTATGTAACTTTCAGATTGAATGCTGATTGTGGCAGACCTAAGGAAGCACAATATTGAGTGTGAAGCTGTTTGAATGAGCAGCTCTCGAGAAAGCTGCAAGGTAACCACAGTAAGTCACTGCTGCCTGCATACACATGGCAAGAGAGGAGACAGAGGGAGAGACTCTCTGCTGCTGCCAGAGAAGCTGCTGACTGAGTTTACCCTGAGCAGTAAGTCGGTGAAGGGGTCTGAAAAGTCTAATGAGAAAGTTTAAGTCGGTGAAGGGGTCTGAAAAGTCTAATGAGAAAGTTGGCAAGTTGGTTATACTGAGTGTGTGTGTGTGTGTGTGTGTGTGTGTGTGTGTGTGTGTGTGTGTGTTTCAGGTGCCTGCATGATAGTGAAGGGGCAGGGATAGTGATGTTTGCCACACAAAATGTAGTGACTGTATGGATTCAGAATTCATATTAAATATTCTGGCAGTAAAAAAATAGCTCAATAGTCTAGACACACCCCTGTCCTGCCTCCCCCCATTACTCCTTTTGTTTGAATCTATTTTTAGTGAAACTCAATATTGGACTATCGATAGTGGCAGCTCTGTGGACGGGGGCTCGCCCATCCCGCTGTGCCTTGCGGACGCTAAGCAATCCGTCTGTTGCCAATAGACACCTTTAGAGCAGGCACTCGTTAGTATAAAAAAGCAGACACTGTAGCACTGATCTAATTTCCTTTGTTTCTATGTAATTTGCGTTGTTAAGCTGTAATCAAAATCCAATTTTCAATTTCCACATTTGATTTTTTTTTTTTTTTTTGAGGAAATGAAATTGCTTTTCACAATTACACAATAGCTCTCTAGCAGACAAGTGAAACAATTGTTTTGACACAAGGACAATGTAATTAGCAGTGACACCTAGTGTGAAAACTCTGAGGCTTCCGAGGCAAAATCTTTTTCATCCACTGAAACATAAAGAATCAAACTACTGTGGCCCCACTGTCCTAGTAGACGTCAACGATGGTGTGTTTACATCAGCAATTTTATGACACTGATCTTACTATATAATGACGAAAACTCTGTCTGTGTGTCTGTTCCACGTTTTTCTCCTCACTGACTTGGTCAATCCATGTGAAATTTGGCACAGTGGTAGAGGGTCATGGGAGGATGCGAATGAAGCAATATTACATCAATTCGCCAAAGGGGGGCGCTATAGCAACTGATTGAAATTGCAAACTTTGAATGGGCATATCTATCTATGTTGTAGAGACATGAAACTTTGCACAGAGATGCAGATGC
>NC_065510.1:18870863-18926599 GCF_006386435.1 Epinephelus moara | reverse complement strand
CAAAATCGCGTTCAAAGTCGTCCATTGCAGCTACTATATTCCGGAGATATTGCTAGGCTAAATAAACAGCTGAGCTCTGTTTACAGGCTACGCTGTCAGTCAGTGTGCGGGCTGGAGATTGGTGGAGCAGAGAGGGGAGGGGGTACCCGCTTGGTATTGTAAACGAGTATGTGTGTATGGAGTGTGTGTGTTACGCTAGAAGAGTCAGAGTTTGGGACGGAGTCTTTTACCCCCTGGAGTGTTACCGGAGTTTTTGGAGTGCTCAAATAAGCTGGCCTTTTTTCCGAACGCTCCTCTGGTCTCCTGCACGTGAGGGATTCATTACAATATCGTAACATGGCTTAGATTACTAAATAAACATTCACCTTGTCGCTAGATAGACCTACTCCTGAAAAACTCGTGTCTGTGCAAGGCTTTTTGTCCCTACGAGGCCACCGTCATTTACCCGACGGGAGGGGTGAGCGAGTGAGCCCTGCAATCTAGAATTTGACCACTGATGTCACTGTTTTCAATGGTTTTCAACCCATTTTACACACTGGCCCTTTAATACTTTTTATGTAAGAAGTTGGCATGATGTTTGAAAGCATTGCTGTTGCCAAACAGTTGCCATCATTCAGCTTTCATTTTGTGAGATATTACCTTTTCTCTTAAATGTTCATAGTGATAATTGAGCCAGTAACATGGTGTTTCTTATTTCTAATGATGTATTGAAACAGAGAAATAAACACCTTTGATTAACACTGCATAAACAACGTGCTTCCTCCTAGTCTGCCACGATTGCAACTTTACGGCGAAGTGTCTGAACATTGTTTTTTTTGCCTTATATTAGTTATTTATTTTTGGGGGGAAGCTCAGCCACACATCACATGGAGAGACATGTCATTCCCTCATCTTTTTCCAGAAACTGAAAATGCCAGCGTGCAATTATTTTTGTCAGTGCAGCTAAGATGGCTTTTCATTTCCTGAAGTGGAGCTTTTAATCAGAACCCTTTTAGTGCTCTGCACTTCAGTCAAGCAGTGTATGTCACTGTCCCCCTCTCTGCTTATTGGAAAGCCAAAAGGCAGTTTTACCCAGAAAATGAAGGACAAAGGTAATGTCAGGGTGAGAGGATTCGTTCAGCAAGGCCCATCTCTGTTTGTTCTTGTCTGCTCTGAAAAACCTGCTGTCCTCTGGGTTCGCTTTCAACAAACATTTGGCCAAGATGTTAAAACTTACGCTCTTATTAAAGGCTTAGGAGTCGTCTTTGGAAAGGAAAGTGCATTCTTTGGAAGGTAAAAAATGGTTGCCAGCCATTTCATGTTTTATGTAGTTAACTTGGCCGTGTCACCCTTTTACTCAATTCATCACACACATTTTTTACACCGACATATCTGCCAAGACTGCAGCACTGCCCGTTTGTGTTTGTTAAGCTTAAAGATCCGGCTTAGTAAATGTGTTTAGTTCTGCACAGCTACCTGCGACAACAGAATAAATATTTTACTGTCTTCAATCTCTACACTTAATGGGGCTGAAACAATCTAAAATTCAGCATTGGGCAGCACTCTCCAGCTGCAAGTTGAAACCCTTGCTAGCCCTTTTTAAAACACCCACCTTCATCTGCAGAGCTCTTGACTTCTCGAAATGATAATTACTATCAATTTAGAGCAAATAGGTCCTTAACTGTGGTAGTTTATTGGCTGCTTGAATCTGGCTGTGTCACATAAAAACAGGTCTTTGGGATTTTTATTTTTATTTTTTTTTTTAAAAATGGTCCTCTCACCTTATGAAGACTGAGTTTCTGTTTTCACACAGGCGACATTTTGCTCTGCCGTGGAATCTTCATCGTCATCACTCTTGATCGTTGTTGTTATTTATGTGTCTCAGGTCAGTGTCTTCCCCCAAACATGTCGGGGAGATCCATCTTCCCGCTCTGTGTCACAGCCCAGTTTGAGAAAAGCCAGCTGTTCTAGTAGCCTTGCTTAAACTCTCTCTGGGACAAATAGGAAAATATATATATATATATATATATATATATATATATATATATATATATATATATATGTACCTGCTGTAATTAGGAGCTATTGTTCCAGCATCGTCACTCCACTGAGACCCGTTCCACTTGGCAAGAAACAAACAGCACAGATTATTCTTCTCAACAATATGTGGGTGTTTTTCGTAGCCTAGTCAGAGAGTTTACACGCACACGCACACACACACACACACACACACACACACACACACACATACGGCTTTTGAATGGATGTTAAGATTTATGTATGAAACAGGTGCTCAAGTTGGTCCGTCTCTGCACTGCTTGAGATTCCTACCTCAACATCTACGCAGCCTCAGCTGTTGCTTTGGCTGAGAGTCCTCCTGCATGATACAGATATTTCCACCTGAAGGAGCCAGCCATCACACTGATTTTAATTCTGTTATGTATAATGCATGGTCCCATTTTTAGGCATGCTCATTTAATCAGGCTAATTAAGTTGAGGTGTCCCTATTCTTAGTCAGTCTCGGCTCCTGTCTGCAGTTGCACATCCCAGGTGTTAGACCAGCATCAGAACTAACCTCTGCACAGAGTGTATTTATTTTTATTCCTTCTCCCTGTCAGATACCATTGAGCCAACACACCTTAGAGGCAGGAGAAGTTGTGGGGCTTGAAGTTGATTTGGATTTTACTGCATCCAGGTCCATTATTGGTTTTGCTCAAGGGTCTGATTGTTTGCAATTGATTCTTCCAGTAGACGTCTTTTATGCTTGTGTGAAGGAAAATGTACTGGCCGTTATTACTTTAAGCCCTATGCATGTGATCAATTTCACTAAGGCTTTATCAGCTGGTGCTATTTAAGGGTTCGAAGTTTTCTTGGTTCTTATTTTAAGACTTAAAGATTGAGTCTGCTATTGCCAGTCAAATGCAACATTGCATCCACCTCTTAGAGGAAAAAAACACAAGGCACGCATACCAGAGACTCTAAACATTAGGTGTGTGTCCAGTCACCTATTTTTATGTGCACTTTCAATTTGTGCATAAATAAAAAAACCTGAGTGGAAATTTTTTTATCTTGAACTATCGCAATTAAGTTTTTATGCTTGGAGGAGATGGAAAAGTTGCTGTATTGATTAAAGGTAAATGGGACCAAGTGCAATGGAAACAGACTTAGGAAATAAATGATGCCGTACAGTCACGACATACAGCAGTGGTTTTCAAACTTTTTTTTTCCAAGATATTTTTTTGGGGCATTTTTGCAACCAAAAATGAAAATTCAGCCATTATCCCCATATGCCAAGGGAGGCTGAGGTGAAGTTTTAGAGTCCTCACGACACCTGCGGAGATCCAAGGGGAGAGGGGGTAGGAACACAACTCCATCTAATGGAGGCTTACGGCGCCCCAGATTCAAACGTCCAAAAACACATAATTGAAACCACAAAATATCTCCATACTGCTCGTCCGTAGTGATCCAAGTGTCCTGAAGCCCCGACATAAAAAGTTGTTTGGAAAAACGTCATTTGAACTCTGTTTTTACGGAGATATTTTGTGGTTTCAATTATGTGTTTTTGGATGTTTGAGTCTGGGGCACCATAAGCCTCCATTAGGTGGAGTTGTGCTGCTACCCCCTCTCCACTGGAATCTCCGCAAGTGATGTTAGGACTCTAAAACTTGACCTGAGCCTCCCTCGGCATATGGGTGAGTAGATAATGGCTGAATTTTCATTTTTGGGTGCACTATCCCTTTAATTGATAGGACAGTTCAGTGTGAAAGGGGGAGAGGGAGAGAGAGAGTGACATGCAGCAAAGGGAAACAAGCCGGAGTCGAACTCCCCGCTGTGGCAACAGCCTTGTACATGGGGCACCTGCTCTATCCACCAAGCCACCGATGCCCCGTTTTTCAAACTATTTCAAGCCAAATTCTCAAGGCACACCTGTATTTATATCTCTGCACTCTTATCCCAATATAAGACAACAACAACAAGAAAAAATAAGACCGGTAACTTTTGTGATACTGTCTACTGTTTTTTTTTCTCTTTTCTTTCAGTGGTAGGTCATCTTCACTGGTGCTTTGTTGTAATTTGCTCCCTATAATTAAGCGATCAATTTTTCCTCTCATGGCTTTCTCCTTTTAAATGTTCCCATCCCTCACACTGGCTGCCAATCAGGGCTTTTGATGTGTCACACACTTATGATTCCCACGTACAAACGGCGAGTTTGCCTCTTTATTAGGAGATGGGTGCACACAACATACTGATACAGTCAATTAAAAATTCATTCATAACTTTTTGTACAAGTCCAGTTGAATATTGCAATAAGAATGTGTGGTTATCACAAAATCACACACACTATTTGAGAACCACTGACATACTGTCATTGTATAGTCCATAGCGAGCTCTCTTTGTCGTCCCTGGATGGCTTTTAACATGCTTATGCACATAGGGCTTACCACAACTCTTCCAATAGCAAAAAGCTGTAATATTAGTTGTTAAAAACTCTCCAATTTCCATTGTCTGGTGTACTCTCCATTATTATACACTTGTTATTTTCCTTCGTTGAGGCTTCATCCCCCAACTACTGTTGAGGCTCTGCTGATATGAAATTCCTACTGATGAGGAACCAGACCTTTTCCTCTTTCACTTGAATTTCTACAGTATTATTAAGTGTGATATCTTAATGAACTGAACAGACACCAAAGCTTTTAAAAAAGTGTTGCGTCACACCCTTCCGCAGCAGTATACCACTCTTGCCAAATTGGGCCAAACAGGACAGGAGAGGGATGTACTCTAATTACTGGAATGAGGATGAATAATGAAGCCTCATTATTTCTGTGATGTGATTATTGAGAGGATCGTACAGAAAGAAAAAGCTTCTCCTTTCCCCCAAAAGAAAGATTAACAAAGAATACAGTTTTATAAATGGCCCTTGGTTCTTCTAGTTGTTGCACATTGATTTATGATTTCTTCTTCCAGTGAAATGTTTGTGCAGGAATGTGCTTAGCAGGGCATGTATGAAATACTGTATGTCTGTCGGATGGTTTTAAATCAGCCTTGCATATATTTTCCCTCTCCATTATCCCTTTTTAATTAGTATCTCACGTAACATATTGGGCCGGGGTGTTGCTTCATCAATATTGTTCAGACGAACAAGGACAAAAGAAAATCGTAGCTATTTATAAAGCAATGATGCTTTCCAAATCAGGAATTGGAAATGCATAATTAATTATCAAAACATGTCAGAATGTGTTTTATTTTAGTTGTGTGCATTTCCTTTGGTTGAACGGCTTGTGTTTGTGTTAAATTAAGGCTAAAGGTTATAAAATGTAATTAGGATTTACTGCAGCATGACTAATGTACAACATTAAGTAGCTGGGTAAGAGTGATGGTGTTACTTTGTTAATTATTTTTTGCCTTAGATGTGGGGGATGTAACATCATGCAATCTCTGATAGGGGCTCCTCCTCCTAATCAGCAGTCTGAGACAAGAAAGAATATAAGCTGGGCTTTTCCCTAATGCCTTGAATAAATTCAGGACCGAAAATTAGGTGTCAAATAGATGCAAGGCCATGTTGGTAATTGATGTTAATTCCCCACTTTTCAGTTTCTGCGTATTCTTTCATGTGCAGAGTCTCTTGTGGAACTTTGTGTGTAAATCAGTGAACATCTTTCTAAAGTGGAATAAATTATTTTTTTGATGATAAATATCCATCTATCTCCATTAACTTTAGCTTATATTGGAGTTATGATATGTAGCATGTGAGATAAGGTATGGTGAATGTGCTAGGAAAGGTAGTTTCGGCACGGTCACTACCTGGAGCTCGCATAAACGGAGCCTGGGTTTGTTGAAGTGCTGTTTGGGCTGAGAAAGCCATGTGTAAGTAAGGTCAAGGAGGTTGTTGGGTCGGTGCGGGGAGCAGTCAGAGCTGGCATTAGGAGTGTCTCTGGGATGCCAGAGATCACTGTGTAGCCTCCTGGAGGTGTCGTGGGACCAACTAGACGAAACACTGGTGAAAGGAGGTTCCCACCTGATGACCCCAAAGACGTGTTAGTTATCTCTGCTCATTGGTGTGTATAGTTAAGCCTTGCCATAATAGCTTATCATAGGGCTTAGGAGGTTATTCACCGAGTGCTGATCCTTTATCTAGAGCACATATTTCTTGTGTTTGTTTGAACCCAGAGACCAAACTTAGTGAGCTCTGGACACAGATGAGAAGACTTATTTCATAGGACAGGCAGTGAAATTGTGCATGAAAAAGTTTCTAGGTTGTCAATATACACCTTTTGTTTCTTGTGTACTTGTGAGCTGACGGGTTTTGCTGCAGCTGTTCCACTTCCAGGGAGAGCTCAAATGCCTCTGAGAAACGAACCCCCGCCCAGACATTTCGGTGACTTTATGAGTGGGTTTGGCCATCTTTAAGTGTCTGTATCTTCTCTAATCTTTTGTAGCCGCTGCCAATCTTGGCTCAGCCTTCCCCTGACCGAGTCTGAACTTCTGCTCTGTGGCACTGCTGTCAAGGCAACGTGCAGCCGATTCAGACTCCCAGACGCCAAGTGACAACTTCTTGGAAGGCAAGAAAAGAAGTTTGAGATGGTGGCTTAAGTTTGACAGGGTTAATTTCAGTGACGGCGACTAGTTATTGTCTCATCAGGCTGTTGGTGATGCATTTAATGTCGGCCATTAACAGGGGATATAGCTAATGTATGCGTGAGAGGAAATCGTCTGTTTTACCGCTTTACTTGCCTTTGAGGAGCTATAATGTATTTTTTGCAGGCGGTAGTGCAGACAGGCTATAATATTGGGTCTTTTAGTCCCTTTCCGCCATCCAATGTATAACCACACCATTACTAATGCATAGCTAGGTGTTCATCACCACGCACAGTTTACCCACTCAATGGGGATCCTGAAGCATTCGTGCCTCCGCTCCTAAAGCACTAATACATTTTGTTTGCTCTAGCTCCCCGGGTCTGCACCTCTGAGAGCATAGATGTATTTAATAGCAGCAGCCATTATGAAGTAATCAGTGGGATTGAGTGTATGCTCTGAAGTGCTCTCACTTTTCCTCTTGCTGTTGGACAAAGAAGGTTTTCAAGAAAGCTTAGAATTTACTGTTTTTTGTGTTTGTTTTCTTTGTCTGTCTACTGCAGGTTGCTCTCCATGCATGTGGAGTCGCAACAGACATGGTGATGGAGCACTGCATTCAGGCAGGAGCCGCCTTTGTCATCAGTCCTTGCTGCTACGGCTTCATTCAGAATGCAATCAAGTTCACCTTTCCCAAGAGGTTGGTACCTGCACACAGCGCCTCAGTCCAGTGTCACCCCTCAGGTTTTCCAACCCTTGTTTTCTTGTTAGACATCTGCTAGCACTGGTGCTTCTCCTCTCTCCTCTCCCATTTTCACTTAGTGATTTTTTTTTCTCCCCCCCAGCTTCTCTTTTGGGGCTCTCGCTCTTTATCATTTTCACACTCGCTCTCACACTCGCTATCTCACACATACACACAATCTCTGTCTCTTGTCACTGCTTTTTGTTCACCTCCCGTGCCTTATCATCACCACCGACGGTACAAGGCAGCAGTGTCACATCGCCTTCACAACAAGGTCCACCCCTCACCTTTTCAATCTTAGCCCATGTTCTATCAGCAACAGAGAATACAGCTCTGTGTGTAGATGCTGTCTTTGATATTTCAGAGAGACAGGGAAATTCAGTCGGAGGTCCAGACATGAAATGCTACTCCTGTGTTGATATTACTTTATCTTACATAGTGCTGCAGAGAATTAACTTAATGTTCAGTTGTGGTGATGCTCTTTAAACAGAGACGGGAGAAACAAACAACAGCGGAGAAGTACAAGTGACAGCCTATATTTAAATGGTGTTGATCCTGTTGCTATAGCAGCGCTCTGTTGACTAATGGCACCGTTACGGCTTTAGAATCATTACAAGGTAGTATCCTGTTAGAATCACTTGGCACACTGAAGGCTTTAAAACACAACACTGTTGTGTAGAATCGCTGTTGTAGCAACTGAGAGACGGTGATTACTAGCAATTGTGATTGTTGGGCAGATTATAGTTATGATTTTGGCATCAAGACTGATCGGACCAGGCCCGGCCAAGTCTGTTCTCGTCTGGGATAATCGCTGCCCACTGTTCTCTTTATGGTCACTTTAAATTATAAATGGGGACATCACGTCAGGTTTCAGTGCAGAGTCACAGGTCTTTGCATATTTTTCCCTCCCCTGTCCATCCAACCATTCAAATTTAGCATTTTGTTAGAGTCTACTTTCTGGCCTGGGTCCAGACCTTTGAATCGGCCCACTCCACCAAGCTGACCGATTGGCCTGGCAATGTGACATGCACTAGTGTTTTTTTGTAGTCGAAAAAACCCCCGCACCAACGAGCACTGCAGTGGGACTAACGATTAGCCAAACTGATGCCCTTGTCAAGCAGTTGTCAAGCAATGCGACGAGTAGTTACAACAGTGGCAAGCACTATAGTAAAGATAAACGCTACCATCAAGGTTGATGTCTTGTAAATATGCCCAACCTAGGGCTGCCTCCAACTTTGAATTGTCCTTGTCGACCAGTAGTCGTCATTTAGGGCCATTAGTCTTCTGATCGCCCGCATGTTTACGATATTAATTAAATTATTAAATGATATATTTTGGGCGGGGCAACACAATGGTTTGAGTTGAAGGTGTGAGAAAGAATAGTATCAGTAACATTGTTAACACTGTGCTACATTACAGAGAAATACAAAACTGTACCAATGAACCTTCATTAATATAGGCCTATATTTTATCTACAAGTGCACGTCACACACTGAGCGAGCCGCCTGTTAATGACGCTGTGGGCTAATGGGCATGTAGCTACTTCCATGTTTCAGATGATTCGTCATGTTTGTAGTCGACCAATGAAGATGAGTTTACATATCACCTTGGGTTCGTCCTTCACCTTCTCAAAGTGATCCCACACTTTGGATTTCATGCCCAACATATTATTAACTAGCCTGTGCAATAACCACAGGTACCAGCCAGGAGATTAGGGGCCGTTCACATGTCGCGTCTTTAACCACCTGGAAAATGTGAGGTCGGGCGCAGGGTGCAGCTCTTTTGCCTTTTTTGCGCCAGCTTTCAAGACCGCGGCGGCAGGTTACATTCGAGGTTGCTAAGCAAAGCTCTGGGTAGCCCTGCACTAACATGATCAACTTTTCCATATTTATTTGACTGAATCTTTACGTAAGAAGGGAAAGATATCTGTCGGCTGTGATTGGTTTGTAACGTGACTCCTGTCTGACTGCTGAACGTGGCCTCTTCCTGTGTCTGTCCTTTCAAATGAAATTCCCACATGGTCCAGTCATATAGGTTTTGATTTATTTTGACAAAGCTCACCTCCTAATAGAGTTTCACATTTGTTTTGTTTTTTTCTTCGACTAAGCGACCAATGAAATCTTGCCAACTAATGACCTTTCTGGTCGACTAATGTTTGGTCGGCTATTGGGGGGCAGCCCTACCAACACCATAGTTTTTACTTTGTTTTGCTCCACTCTTAAAACCCTGGCAAATCCAGTACATTGGCATGGTTACGATCAATGCGGACTTCAGACGGATACGTGGGTCCCTAGTGATTGGTCTGAGAAAATCGTATCCCCCTCCTTCAAAAGAATCAGTCAGAATGGATGCAGTGCTGGACTGGAAACGGAGCAACATGAGTTGACAGTTCTCTCTGATATCAGGCAGACAACATAGCACTAGTCAAAGGTTGTATGCCTCTGGACAGCAGTATCTGCCAGTGAAATAGAAATGATAAGCTACAGTACATGTAAGGCATGCACAGTGCATTGGTATAATAAAGTAGTCATTACTAGCAGTGGTATTTGTCAAGAAAGAAGCTATATGTCAGCGAGACTGAGTATATTAGAGCGGAAAATGACTGGCATTATGTGTATTAGTGCCATAAGCCTGCAGAGCGGGAGCAACATACCAAGAATTGACACAGTTACCACTCAGAATTGACACATGCCATGAGTACAACTGCAGCATACCATCAGCAGCTTTTCCCTCGCAGTGTTGCTGTCAGTTATAATGTTTGGGTTCATTACACCACAACTAGTAATATAGCATGAAGCGGTGATGTTACTATGGTTGCCAGGACTTTAACATAAAAGTACACTGATGTAGAGTAGTGGTTAAACTCTGCAGTGTTACTACATTTCAGGTGTTCTGATATGTGAATTTTAAGGGACGCATGAGCCTTGGGGAGGGCCCTCAGTGTACAGTATAAATATTTAAGAGTTTTCACATACTTAGTTTTTCCTCTCCTCGCTTTTGCTAACTTGACACTTCACCCCTCCTGACACCTCATAAAATATTAAAGAATGACCAAAAAAAAAAAAAGACTTTGCAGCCGAAATGGACAACAAGAAGCTGTGTTTCTGGAGGGCAGTCGTGCAGTTTATGTGAGGGGCCTACGCACCTGACTGTGTCAATCTTCATCTTGCTTCTTTTAGTGTTTTCCCCTCAGGTCATGTTCCAGGTACTCCTGTGGATATTCTGCAGGTGTAGACATTCCAGGCAGTTCACGGGTTTTTATGAGCTGTGAAACTAAACTGCCCTTCTCATTAAGGCCCTAACAGTTCGAGTTCAACCTAAGACTCTCCATGTGATCTGAGTGGCCCCCAACCCCTGACCCTCCTCATGTTGACTTTTAATTAGCTTCAGTGATGATCGCACTACGTTTAACCATCTCAAACAAACTGTCCCATGTCATAGCAAAAGCCGTGTTTTTAGAAGTCCTTCCTTCCCAGAGAGAAAGTGGTTTCTTTTAGTGACTATGCATGCTGTTTGAGCCTTAAATATAGCTATATATTCCTAGTTTGTTTGTATAGTGATTTCCTCTAAAAAATAAAATCTCCATCCTCGAGCTGGGCAAGTTAACAAATGACACATAAGTGCAATAAACACATTTTTACTCCCACAATTGAATCTCTGCACTTTAACATCTAATCATCTTCTGTTTTTTTGTGCTCTGTTTTTACAGCAAAAGGTTCCAAGAGACGCTGACTTATAAGGTATGCTCTTAAATGTGATTAAATCCCTCTATTACATTTACTACTCATTTGCACGCTGTAAAATATCAAGCACGGAGTATTGAGTTACAGCAACTCCGGTTTTACAAGGACTGTGTTTCAGATTCAGGCCACCTACTGTATATGCACATGGAAAAGACGCCTTTGTGGGTCGTGACTTATTCTAAAACACCGTGTTCATTAGAGTCTAACATATGCTGTTGCAACAAAATGAGACAAGTTTTTCTCTTTGCTAATTGCTTCTTAATTAAGATGCTGCTGCACCAACAGAGGTGTAATGAAATCAGAGGCATTAGGTTTGGAAGTTACAGTATCATATAAATGGATAAGAGTGCACTGACCCATTGAGAGGTGAAATGACACACTTGTCGCCACCTGGCAAACACAGAAGCCAGGAGAGAAACAGATAGATGTTCAGACTGATGGGGAAATAAACGAGAAGCAGAGACATGGTTGCACCAGCAATTGTAAATCCACTAGTGACTACTGGCGAGATTCAAACTAGTGATTTGCTAAGTGATGTTGCTCTATTAAAGGAAAACTACGCCCATTTTCAAAATTCATTTTTGTTAGTCCTTTCGTCTAAGACAGTCCAAAAATATTAGTAAGCATGAACAACTCTCTCATAAATCCAAAATTTTGAGTGCTAAAACTCAAATTTGTGATGTCACAGGGTGTAACGTTTGGAGCTCCTCTATAGACAATGAATGGTGAAAGATGTTCTCGATGACACTGAAAGCACCCAGGGGAATATTCTGAGTGTATGGGTACATTTTCTGTGTCAGGACTGAGAACGTATTATATATTAAAGCTAATTTGGGTATAAAAAAAAAGCAAACAAACATTCTGTGGGTCCACAAAATCTGTCTCTGATTCATTGTCTGTGGAGCAGCCCCGGACTTTATACTTGATGACATCACAAGTTTGAGACTTTAAGATTTTGAGACTAAGGGCCTGTCCCAATACCCACACCTCCCTTAGAAATACCCACTTGCACAAACAGAATTGAGGTAGTGGAAGTTTCCAACACTTAAAACCCGCCCTAGATTCCAAGGGAGCCCCGACCCACACTTGCAACGAAGTGGAAGATGAAATTTCCCAGAACACCTTGCGAAGTCAGCAATTCGGCAAGTTTTGGAAAACAACTTGTTACTGTACGATTGGAATGTAGGCTGTACAAACAACAGATGGTTGGACTAGCGTAAACTCATCAGCAACTCAGTTGAACACAGCCTCAAAATACGTAAACGAATCGACTTAACCGAACAAAATCAATCAGAACTAGAAGACGGCGTAGGCGCTCCGTTGATTCATCAGACGGAGAAGAATAAACATAGCACACGTCACAACACAAGCTGACTGCCGGTATCTTCCGTCACTACTACGCGATGTATGCCTTCATGTCAGCCGCGCCAATTTGCATGAAGTGGTGTCTCATTTCTTAGGGGAAGATCTCTACCCTAGTATTTCTCACTTCCCTCATCAAGGGTTATCTCGCACACAAGGGCACTCAATACCAAGTGGAAGATTTAAGGGGTAAAAATGGGATTGGGCCTTGACTAAGTAGTAGCCTACTAAGTAGGACTTTAAGACTTTATAAAGAGTGCGTGCAACTGTCTACTTTTGTTATTAGGTTACATGTACGAAAAATTTAAAACACTGAAAGCTGATTGTCATGACTTTATTTTACTGGGCATAAGTAAGAGCTTGTGTCTATATTGTTTTCCTGTTTTGTTACTTATTTATTTATTTTATGGCACAGTAAAAAAAAAAAAAAAAATTAATCAGATGTCTGCGCTCTCGTCACTGTCTTAGAAACGAAAGATTCCCCAGGCAGTTACAATAGGGAGGCTCACACCCTCCCATCTCTCAGTCCCTTATCGCTCAGCACAGACACAGCACTGTACTCTGGGAGGGCCCAGCCCATGATGATGTATGGGACCTGTCAGTGCCCCTGGGGAGAATCTGTGCAAAAGTTGCTGCAGGTCTTAGCCATGGAAACCTCAAGAGTTGACTTGTCACAACAACGGACCACCTCGAACTTTTTTTCTTTTGTGCACCAGAGGAAACAGATTTTTACAGACGTGCCTTGAGAGGCACAGAAGATTATATATTATTTATGAGACAGTGGGCGATTGCACTGCTCTGTGATAGTGGTGATTTTTCTACTGTTTGTTCAGAAGCCAAGTAAGCAAAAAGAAATCACAGCTGCGTTACTATCTGTCTGGAAATGTGAAGCTACACATGTAGCCACACAGCAGTAGAAATCTATATTCTATTTAAACCAGCAGACACATTATCTGCCACTTTAAACCTGAGCTCTGGATCTTACCTGCCTCCCCCTATGGCTTTGCTTTCAACAACCATGTTTGGTATTTGCTATGCATTTGGACTCAGGGCACAGAACCCCACTGTTTTCTGTGTCTCTGCTCCCAAACCCCCAGCCGACGCTTGCAGACATAAAAGCAGCATTACATTGTTTTATAGCAGAACCATAGTTGTCCTTCCTGAACTCGAGTAGTTAAACAGAATGACAGCACATTGACGAATGGTGTATCGCTGGAATAAAGGGCTAATGGTGTGAGATATTGGTGCTCAGCGCTAACTTTAAGCACCTGCTCCATGGCCTTGCATTCAGCGTCGACCTCGTGGAGTGAGGAATCGAATCAATTAAAGTAGAGGCAAGTTAGAGCTGACTAACCGCTCTTCCCATTTACTTGTTTCATGAACCATGGCGAGGTGAAAACAGGGCAGAAAAACCTGTCCTTTAGTTGGAAATAAATAATCAGACTTAATCTGGCCCTTTTTGTACAGGGCTGATTTTATTGAAAGAATCTTAGAATCTTACACTGTGGTTGATGTAAAACTTACCATGCAAATGAAGTCATTTGTGTTTTTTGTTTCCTCTTTATATATTTTACATTTTACCTTTGGTCAACTGGTCTGACACACTGTTAATTGGTCCACAAATGATGTACACAATACAGAGAACTGGTCAATCACTGTTACTCAGTCCAATAACACTGTAAAGAGACAATTCAGTGAAGCAAGGCTGAGAGTCTACAGCCATGCAAGTGGCCCTGAGGAGCTGTATGCTATTATCAGCATGCTATCACAGTGACATTGCTAACATGCTGATGTTATAGTAGGTAATATTTGCCAGATTCATTGTTGGAGTCAACTTAAACGCCAGAAAAAATGTTTGCATTGTACAGTTCTGCATACCACAGATGCCTTACATTTGTATGTTATGTTTAGTGGATACATTGCTGTCGTGAGGGTGTGGTTAGTGTTAGGCATAGAAATCGGTTATAGTAAGGGAAAAAAAATGTGTTATGACTTAATACACCACATTCAAGGGCTCAAACCCAGCTGGAAACCTCTGCGATTTGTCGGTGAAAAACGCAGAGGTTCTTTGGCTCAATTGTAGGGTTGCAGTGGTTTCAAGGTTTATTGTTGTATGAACATTGATAGTTATCATACTGTGAACTTTTGCTCATCTATGGTATTGAAAAAAATGCAACCATATGAAGAATCTCACCTTTGTTTAATTTTATTTTTTTTTCCAAAATGGAGATTTTTTTTACTCATACTTCCCTTAAAAAAATAGGCTTCAAGTTTCATTTATAATAAACCATTTCTTCAACCAAAAGAAAAAAAAAAACTTTCTGTTTTGATTCCTTTGAATGTCATTGTATCTGATAATAATAACAACATTAACAACAACAACAACCATTGTGTAATCATGTATTACATATACTGTATACCGTGAAACCATGATATTTTTTGAGACAGTTATTGTACCATAAACATCTCATATGGCTGCAACCCTACATAAATGCCACTGGGATACACTGTGATGTGTTGGTAAAAAAACAAGCAGGTTTGGTGCCACAAACACAAGTGGAAACGCCAGGAAGGGTTGCCAAAGAACAACATTTGTTGTTGTTTGTTGGTCTTGAGCAGTAATCTGCAGCTTAGTCTCACCTTGGTATTACGCCATCCACCATCCCGTTCCTCTCCTGATGCCAAAATCAGCTCATATACTACATCACTTTAGAAATATTGATGTGGTACGTATGAAACGTACATGTAACGTATCTGTGGTTTGCAGAAATGTACAATGTGACCATTTTCTTCTGGCAACTTGGCTACCTTAGGTAAAGCTCTTAGCATGTTAACAATTAGCAGTAAACACAAAGTACAGCTGAGGCTCATGGGAGTGTCAGTAGGTGTAGATCATATACCAAAGTATCCTGAGAGTGGTATGGGATGAAAAAATTGAGCATAGCGTTAGTTCAGGCAGGACATGATGTCAAGCTTAGCTCACATCCCAGCTACATCAGCTGATCTAAAACAGCCCAATCAAGTGATGGAGCAGCTGACTGATGGAAGGGAGTCAGCTGAAAATAGATTAGGCTTTCCAGGTAGGCACATGGAAGGGCAGGGAGGTTTGCCTCTCTGCCTCAGGCTTTCCTCATTTGCATGTGGAAGGGCAGACAGGTGTGCTCTCTCTGCCTTATGCTTTTCACGTAGGCGCGTGGAAGAGGCTTTCTGCCTAGGCCCCAGAACAGAGCCATACCGCCAAATATAATACTGTGCCAAATATAATACTGCAAATGGAAATAAAGTTTTCTTTGACAAAAGTGTTCCTGACTGAACTAGGCATTCACCAAGGTATTAAATTTGGTCTCCAGTTTGACGTCAACCTGCTGATGGCACTAGAGGAATAGTCAAGGGATCACCAGATTCAGTGGGACTCATTCTTTATGGAATATGAATGTCTTCACAAAAATTGTGGCAGTGCATCCAGTAGTAGATACTTCAGTGTGAATCAAAGTGGTGAACCGACCAACCTGGCCATCCCTTGAGCTATGCCGCTAGTGTGGCTAAAAGACATCAAATACTGTTTGGTCTGAGTTCCTGTACAGAATATTTTGCCACGTAATAGACTAGGGATCTGCTGATGGGGTTTTCTTACCTCTCATGCTGCCTCTTCACAGCTCTAAGTGTGCATAAGCAGATGTAGAAAAAAAGTGGATGAACAGATAGAACAAACCCATGCATGCTTGTGTGCATGTGCATGCATAATAGTTTCACTAAATGGCTCATTATAAAAACCAATCTTGTGGAACTCTTTAAATCTCTGCTTGATCTGATTAGTGATTTAGTTGTGATTGCAGTTGTACGGCTTTAACATGAGGTTTTGAGACTTGACAGATGTCATCCAGAGATTTAGTGGTTGCATTAATTACACCTGCAGTAAACAGATCCTGTGCTCATTGTTCACCCTTGTTTCAGGAACACATGATCCTCTGTCGCTTCGCAGACCAAACTGCTGTCCAGCTCCCTCCTGAGAGGCGACTCATAGGTACTGTTTGCGATCTTCTCCTTTTACCTGAACATTCATTAAGTTCTATGGTTTTCTATGGTATTTAATTCAATAGTATTGTATTGTATTGATTTTTTTTCCTATCTGTTAGTTGCATTCAGGAGCTAGACACAAAAAAAATGACAATTGTGACAATTAAATGTGAATTGATTTAGCTTTCATATGTCTAGGGCTGGGTATTGGTCCTAGTTACCTTTAAGGCAGTGGTTCCCAACTGGTCCAGCCACAGGGTCCAGATTTCGCTTGAGTCATTAGTTCAAGGTCCACGCACTTAAATATATTCAGTGTCATACTTGCTTTTGGCCATGTCAGTGAGCTAGTTTGCTGTCACTGTCAAGTAGCTTTCCGTTAGTCACTCACTCTACAGCAGGAAACGACACTTAAAATTAAAGTGCTGTGATGGAAATTCAGTGTTCTTCACTGTACTAAATTAAAGTGTGTTTTCTTTTACAAACTTGACACTTTCATAAGTCACTTGCGGTCCATTCAGAGTGGACCATTGACCCACTAGTTAGGAACCAATGCTTCAAGGTATTGACCAAAATAACCCAGAACTAAATATTATCTTAACTTCTCCCATCAAACAAAACTTACTTTCAATCCTATGTATACTCCGATCCAGAAAAACAGACTATGTGTATGGTCTTGCCTGCAATCACTGTATGCGTTCTGTGATTTAATGCAACATGTGATTGGCCCACTACCGCAGCAGCTACAACCCATACAGCCTGTGGTGGTATGAAGACCAGAGCAGTATATTTGATGGAGCTATTAGTTCAGTATACCGAGATGCCACCAAAGCATTGGAAACTACGGCTTTACTACATGCCTTTGTGTCTGGTGGTATTTTATGCAATAAAATTCTTCCATTTGCCTGATGAGTATCTAATGAAATTGAAAAAAAAAAAAAATCAAATAAATGACTCTGTTGGTTTCTGTATCACTTTAAAGGTACAGTGTGTAGGACTTGGTGGCATCTAGAGGAGAGGTTGCAGAACTGAAACTTCTACTGTGTCGAGCATGTAGGAGAACTATTTTGGTTGACATGAAAACATGAATGGCCCTGTCTAGAGCCAGTGTTTCATTTGTCCATTCTTGGCTGCTGTACATGGTGGACTCAGTGGGAGGACCTGCTCCATATATAGACATAAACAGCTCTTTCTAAGGTAACAAAAACACAAAAATTCATATTTTCAGGCAATTATAAACCAAAGAAAATATACTTATTATATTATATCCCTTTTCTGCCGGTATATCCCCCTAAATCCTACACACTGGACCTTTAATCAGTGAGTAATCTTCATGTAAATGCTGATAATCAGAATTAAAATAATCATGGATTAACACTGATGCAGAATCTGCTCTTTGAAACTCAGTGGACTCTCCTCACCCTTCGTGCTGGTTTTTCAAAGCAGCTCCAAACTGAACAATTTGTTACTCGCAGAAAACCTCTACCAAGAAATAATGGTGCTTTCATTGATTTATTATTCAGTTCAGGACCTTTAAACGTTTGAATTTTCTGCTTTTCTGTGTTTTACATAATTGTTAACTTGACTGCTTTTGGGTTTTGAACATGGTCTTACAAATAAGCATTTTTAAGATGTCACCTTGGTCTCTGGGAACTCTTATATCTGATTTATTAACCAAATGAAAACATGGTTATGGTTATTATACACTATTTCTGACAGTATACCCCCTTAAATCCTCCACACCGGACCTTTAGGGGTACCAGTACTCTTACTGATATTGTAATTTTAAAGAAAATACCCAGCCCTATGTCTGACAATAGACATGGGTACTATTTGGATATATATTCTTTGGCTACTATGTCATTTTTATGTATATTTTTATGCTAAATTTCATTGTTAAAATTCACATCACAAAAAAGTCTATATTCTGCCAGAGTAACCCCCGACCATGCCAGCTCATAATCCCACTTGTAGTGTCCAGTTTGACTCATGTAGTCCACTGTGACGGACCCCAGCATGGCATATGTGATTTAATTTTTGTCACACCGTAACAGCTGTCCTAGGACATGACAGTGTTTTTATTCGGAAATCTTCTACACTGTGACCTAACTCCACTGCTCCACTTTTCCAAAAGGTCTAGACTTCTGAGGAGTGTGAAAAATGTTAATGCGGGGATTTCTTCAGTGTGACAAAACAGCTGCAGTGAACAGCTGCCAGATCTGCGCTGTCGGATTCAGATGGAAGTGTTTTGTCAGACTGAAACCTTCAGGCCTGTGCTGAAGCTTCACTGTACAGTGTTTCATTATGTTGAGAACTCTCTTCACCCTGATAGTTCTCCAGCTTATCAAAGCTCCCCTCTGAATCTGAGGAGGCTCCCCAATGCCTCGTCAGTCTGAAGCCCTTTCATATGTACCTGACACCACCTGTCACTGCGTTTCTGCTCTGTATCAGTTAACAGGGCTCAACCTCTCCTACTAACCATGTTTGATCCCATCTCTCCAGAGCCTGCCAGTGTGACTGTGACCATCCAGGCAGCATGGGAGACCAAAGCTCACATTTAGTGTGTCTGCCACCTGCTAAACTGCATAATACATTTGAAGTCTGTCTTCAAGGGAAATCCTATGAGAAAAGCGTGATAATCAGTGTAAAGTTGTTGATGTATAATTGGCTTCTGTAGGGTGTAGCCTCAAGTGAATGCTGGGAACATAACAGGAAATGGACAAAAGACACTAACAAGAGTGCCTACAATATGCAAACCAAGACAGCAGCACTATAAGGAATGCTGTTTGATTGTAGCCTGACTGGTGTATTGATCTGCTGATATTGGATTTGACATACACATTTATTCATTGAGTTTCCATAACTGCTTATCCTGGTAGAGGTCACAGGGGTACTGGAGCCTATCCCAGCTGACATTGGGCGAGAGGCGGGTACACCCTGGACAGGTCACCAGACTATCAAAGGGCTGACACATAAGGCCCGTTTCCACTGAAGAAGTTCCTGGTACTATTTGGGGGGCAGGAACTTTACAGGAATGTCCTCTCTAAACCGCCGTGTCTCCACTGAGAGGCCGGAGTAGGAGGAAGGTTCCTGCCGTTACCGGGCTCTGGATGTGACATAATCGTTGCGCGTCTGCTGAGTTTTAAAATTGCCGGCTATTTTGTCGCTTTCTGTTGCCGTCAGATCCCGCCTTGAGTATATCCAATCAGCACCAAGTAAACCCCAAGCCCCACCCAGGAGTTTTCTGGGGCCGTTCTGAGTACCTACTCCGAGGCAGGGACTTGTTTAGCCCCTGTAAAAGTTCCGGAACTCTGTCCTTCGGGGGTGGTTCCTGCGGTGGAGACACGCACCAACGGCCCCGGCCCCATAAAATTACCCCGAAGTTCCTGCGGTGGAAACGGGCCTATTGAGATAGACAACCATTCACGCTCACATTCACACCTATGGCTAATTTAGAGTCTCCAATTAACCTGCATGTCTTTGGACTGTGGGAGGAAGCCGGAGTACCTGGAGAAAACCCAAGCTAACAAGGACAGAACATGCAAACTCCGCACAGAAGGGCTCCCCCACCCTGGGTTTGAACCAGGAACCCTCTTGATGTGAGGTGACAGTACTTACCACTGCACCACCTAGCAATACACAGTTGGATTTTGTAACATCATTCTTCCAAAACATATTCCCTCATTTGGTGTTTTGATGATGGTGGTGCAGAGCGCTGTCTGACTTGGTCCAAAATCTCCCCTATCTAGTGACTGAGAAGGACATATCGTATGATTTACATCAGTTTCATTGTCATCAAAATGTTCGGTGAACCCTCCCATGCCCTGTGGAGGGGATATTGTCATCCTGGGAGAGACGACACATCATGTCTCCTCAAAAGACAGAGTCACTTTGATCTTTTCCTCTGTCGTTTTGTTCCAAAATCAAAGTCAGCCATGCCTGCTCTGCACTTTGACACATGGCCAAAATAAATCATGCAGTACACGTGTGTGACAGCATGTCCACTCAATTATTCAGATTTTTACTTTTTAATTTGCTGCCTGACTGTTGGAAGATATGCCAACAACACATTAGGGTTTCATAGATTGCATTTTTTATTTATGTGACAATACAACATTTTTTGAGATATTTTTATTTTTAGTTTATTTTATACAATCCTTCAATTTTACCACAGTTTACTGCTCAACTTCAACTATAAACAATCCTGCAAAATACAATAATAACCTAATTAGAGAAATCCTTGCCAAGCATGTATCTCTGTCCCATATATATACATTTTTTAAAACATTAATTTAATAATCAACAGGAAGGCAATCCAGGCACTCTGAAAAAGAGGCCATCACATGACTCATATAATGGCATGACAGGTGAAACAAATAGACAATAATGAAAAATAACATGTTCATTAAAAAAACAACAACACAGTGACATGAGATAAGATACCCAGAAAAAAACACATTTAAATATATACACACCTATCTTAACCCATAGGCTGTGAGAAAAATGGCAAAGTGTGTAAAGAATAATGACAAATCACTAAAACTTGTGAAGTCTGTATCCTCATTGAGACTAGGATACCTTAAAGCAACCAGTGGATGGATCCAAAAAGCTTCCCTTCTGTCAACCCCCCTGACCAAAAGTTTATTGTGTTCAATGCCCTCTATGCGTAAAAGGGAGCAGCATGAAATTCACTGAAATGATTTTTTGTTCTAATGGCATATTTATTGGGTGGCACGATGGTGCAATGGTTAGCACTGTCGCCTCGCAGCAAGAGCATGTTCTCCCCATGTCAGCGTGGGTTTTCTGCGGGTACTCCGGCTTCCTCCCACAGTACAAAGATGGTTAATTGGTGACTTTTTGGCCATAGGTGTAAATTTGAGCGTAAACGTTGTCTGACTCTAGGTGTCAGCCCTGCCATAGCCTGCAATCTGTCCAGAATGTACCTAAAATATCATCATTGCATCGGCTTAAATGTGTACCATGCAGGATTTTTGTAGAAGACAATGTATAGTCTCACACAAAAGTAATGTCTTTTAATCAGCACCTATGACCCACAAGAGGTGTGTGGCGGTGTATTTATCTGCAGAGCCTCTGCCCTCTGCCTCTATTTCCTTATTTTCATTACAACGTTCCTAAGCACAGCGCACAGATGAGGTCAGGACTTTATAAACAGGTAGCAACCAAGCTGTCTACGAAAATTATGAACACAGAGTAAAAGAAACAGGACTTTAGCAAAGCGAAACACCAAGAGGACAAAGCTAGGGTTGGCTTTTGTTAGCAACAGACAATTTCTGCAAAGTGTACCTTTAAATACCCAACACTGGTCAGGCTTTACTTATAATGTTCTTGTAAGTTATGGAAACTTTTAAGGCTGTGATTTACTGTCAATATGGATTGCCTCACATTATAAAGTAAAAGGATTCCTGTTATTCTGCCCACACAAATGTCTCTTTCTTAAGTAAATGTTTAAAACCAGCATTTTTGTTTTGTTTTTGGAGGTTAAAATGCAATATTCTTTCTCTTTCTATCGCTGCAGGTAAACAGTGTATGGGCCTGGTAGACTTGGACCGCTCGTGGGCAGCAGAGACTCATGGGTATTCGGTGCGGGTGATGACTATGGAGCCTGAAAGCTGTTCACCAAAGAACAACATGCTGGTGGGAAAGCCTCTGCACACGAGTGGACTGGAAGTCTGAGCTAACCAAGTGGAAGCGCTGGCGCATAATTAGGACTTCAAGTGCTGGTGTACAGCAGAGCGTCTTCACTGTAGTCAGGGTTTGATAAAGCACCAGGCCAGTGTGGCTCCTGGCTGTGTCGTCATGGTGCTGAGAATACCACTATTTTTTACCCTCCTTCTATGTTTTCTTCTTCTTTTTTATATGGCCTTGAAAAATAAGACATTCTTACTCTCATTATTTCTGGACTAGCAAAAGTCATCTTCTCAAATCTTCAGACCAAAGGTAAAAGCAATAGTGCCGTGATTTTTAATGTGATCAACATGTGGAAGAGGGCTCCGCGAGAGCTGCTCCTCTCCCTTGTTAAATGCGTTCAATTATTGGACGCTTAGTTGTAGTAAAAGCTCGAAGTCTCTCACCAACTGCTACGTTGCGTTTGTGTCTTTGCCTAAACTGTGTGATCAAGCTGTCAGCGTAAACAGAAGCAGCAGGAATTACACACCCACATTGCGAATTAAGAACAGCATACTTCCACATGCTGTTTTTGCAAATAGTCTGTATACGGCCTTCTGTGATAGAACTCAGCAGTCAGCTCCCTCTGTTGCCAGGTATTAGGAGAAGAAAGGGAAATTTGGCGCTAAAAAGTCATCTGCACTTAAAGATCAGATGTGGAATTACCATCATCTACCTCTCCTGTGCATGTGTGTGTGTTTGTGAGGGACTGGCGGAGAGAGAGATGGGGATATAGAAAGAGGGGAATTGGATTGAAACTCATATCATATCAGGTGAAATATAGCATTTGTCATGGTTCTACAGAGAAACTGATTATTCCTCATAAAGAATGAATGTGAATATGGTATGCATGTCGTAATACGTTCAGCAGCAATGAATATTTTATGATGCTGGGGAAAAGGTCAGTGTGCTTGATTAGATGCGCACTATTCAGAGCCTAGTAGCCGAGAGTCACACAATGCGCTCCGTATTTCCAATCCTGTAGACTTTAGACACACTGTAGCCCCCTAAGCTTTCATTCTTCCAGGTGAAACCGGTCATCTGTTTCCCTGAAAAATCCTGTGTTGTCACTTTTGACAGAGCATCGCCGCTGCTTGAGAAATCAGGGGAGGTAGCCAGAGAGCCAGTTTTCCCGTTCATTCCGAAAGGATAGGCGAGAGAGAGAGGCGGAGGCTTTTCCAGCGTGGAGCTCATCTGAATTCAGTCAGCAGAGTCAATCTATCCCGAGGTGAATGGCCAGACACAGCTCCTTCCAAGGACTGGAATTATTTCAAAAGGAGATGTCTGACTCCCTGTTCATGTTTGTGGCTCTGCACAAGTGCACATTACAGAAATTCATATAGGCACAAAGGACACGAGAGAGAGAGTAGGTGGCGCTACTTAAAGCTCGTATAGGAGATGGAATACAAAGGTGTGAAGTGGGTCGATTGAACCCAAACACTTGAAGCTGGAAGGTGGCTAAACAAGATTATTTGTTTAGACAAAATAGGCAATATGTCTGAGCTCATTTCTGTGTAAGTGCACAGCATTTCTTTACTAATGGTAATGATACACTGAGCTGAATGCTTTTTTTTTTAAATGTGTATTTAACTGATTGGCCTCATTACAAAAGTTAACAAGATGTGAGCTGAACCTGAAACAAATGATTTATTAAAAGTTTTTTTTTTTTTTTTTTTCAACAAAAGGAACCTGTGATTAATTAAATCAAATGTAATTGCATATGTAAAGGAGCAGTGTGCGGGATGTAGTGGCATCTAATTTATATACTCTATTAATCCCAGAGGGGAAATTCAATGTTTTCACCCTTGCTTGTCAATTACACACAGGTCCGAAAGACACACACATGCACAAACAGGACCTATACATGCACAAAGTGGAGAGATGTCAGAGTGAGGGGGCTGCCTTGGTCAGGCGCCCCGAGCGGTTGGGGGGTTCGGTGCCTTGCTCAGGGGCAGATTGCAGCCAGTGGAAACTTCTCCCATGTGCCAAGCGTGAACTCTCGGTTAGGATCTCCTCAGTGTCCATTGTTCGTAAGGTTTTTACCAGTGTGCTGTCCCTCTCCAAAACTATCGGACCAAGGGTATATAATTGGTAAACGTCCTTAAAAAAGCAAGTTTACGTGACGAATCAGTGTTTCTCCGATGCTGTTTGGCTAGTCACACACGGGCCACTAGCCAAGCACCTGCCACTGTGTGCTCTTGTATTTTCTCTGATAACTGAAGATCCAGACTTTCAGGAGGTTTTTTCCTGTAGCTGAATTGTCCGTAGAAGTCTCTGCCTCTCCAAAACAAACAGACCCGGTGATTTAAAATGGTAAAAACGCTGAATAAAGCAATTTCACATTTAAAAAATCGATGTTTTTCTAGCGCTGTCATTGCAGAGGAGCTGCTAATTAAGGTGGCTAACAAAAATGTAAATGGCCCTTTCTTGAGCCAGTGTTTGGATTGTCAGTTCTGGGCTACTGTACAAACAAGGATATCTCTGAAGACAAAAACCAGCTACCTATGTCGGTATAAACGACTCATTCTAAGGTAATAAAAACACAATGATTCTTATTTTCAGGTGATTATACACTAAAAAAATACTTATTTTATTAAAGTCTGCCAATATTTTCCCTTAAATCCTACACACTTGACCTTTAAAGGAACAGTGTATGGGATTTAGTGGCATCTAGTGGTGATAATTACACATTGCAACCAGCTGAAACTTTTCCCAGCTAGGACTCCTTCAGTGTTCATTGTCCTGGAGGGTTTCACCAGGAGCTGAATTATCCACAGAGGTCTCTTGCTCTCCAAATCAAACACACCAGATGATCTAAATTGGTAAGACTCTGAATAAAGCAGTTTCGCATTATAAATGATTGTTTTTCTAATTTTGTGTGGCTCGCTGTGGAGGGGCTGCTAACTACGATGGCTGACACGATAATGCAAATGGCCCTATCTAGAGCCAGTGTTGGTTTGTCCATTCTGGGCTACTGTAGGTAACAGAAATACAAGGATTATTTTCAGGTTATTATACACAGAAAACATACATATTAAATGTCTCCCAATATCCCTCTAAACCCTACACCCTGGACCTTTAATGTGAGAGTAATCTTTATGTAAATGCTGATATTTGGCATTAAAATAATCATTAACACTGAAGTAAAACTCAGTGGACTCTCCTCACCATTCATGCCTGTTTTCAAAAGCAGCTCCGAAACAAAACAATTTGTTGCTGCAGCAAACCTCCACCAGCAAATAATGGCTCTTTCATTGTTTTATTAACTTCAGTTATTACTTGTAATTAAAATTCAGCTGGTCTTGGTTTTCCACTTCATTACACTGTATGTGGCTGTTTGTCTGCAACAGTTCGCTGCTCCATATTTGGGGTCTCTCTCCCTGTTGGCATGATGTTTCCCTTTTGACAAACAGTGACCTTGTTTATGTGTTTGGTTACTATAACAGGCAGTGATGTAGAGTACAAGCCCAGATGGAATAGATACAAGGGGCCTCTGCTGCCCTTTCAATTATCTCAAATATCATGTTTTTACTGTGTATTTACCATTTTAACTTGCATTACCAACAATGATTCATTTCACTTGTGTATTTTTTCTAATAAACAACGTTGAGCATAATTATAGAAGTCTGGAATAACAACAAATTATTATTCACACGTTTCCTCTTTGGTTGCCTGGAGCTGCTGCAGCTGCTGCTATTGTTTGCACCCTAATAATGTTGTAAACTATTCCCCAATGCTTCTCATCACATCTGCTGTCACCTTGTATACCCCCAGTTTAGAATCCCCATACTTATATTCTTTTTTTTTTTGGTAATTATTTCCTACTTGAGTCTGCTGTAGCATTGTCTGCTCAGAATGTAATGTAATGACTCATTTCCTCCATGTATTCACCCAAATCACAAAAAAAAATAAAAATATATTTTTTAATTCATCCCTGACAGTTGACAGCATCTGTTGTGGTTAATCCAGGGTAATCAAGACATAAAGACACACAGACTGACCAATCATAACGTAGCATCAGGTCGGCTCAGACCAGGGTCCAACAACACAGCTGTGCTCCAGATTTTCCTTCAGATTTCCTTCATTTTCAGGCTGGTTTTGTGGATTTGGAGCTAAATGTTGTGCCTGGGGCACGTCGTGTATTAATGATACTCGTTACCTGGAGAGGTTGGAAAAAGATATACGTTTCTTCCCTGTTCCAAAACCAAAATCAAACCCTGAAAAGTGTAGGGTTAGCTAGCTAGCTACTGAAGATACCAAATGTATACACATGCTGCTTTTGCTTTGTAATGATTATAACAGTGAAAAAACAGACCGACCCTGCTGTACAGGAACCAGTGAAGGGAAGCAGGGAAGCTTTGCTGATATTGAACCAGCTGTGTGTCATCGCATTGTGCGCAGATGAACACTGTTTGTCTTCCCCCGGAGCTCCCCAGCAGTCCAGCGGCAGAGATCCGACTGCTTGAGGTGGCACGGAGGGGAAGCCAAACACCGTTCATCTGCACACACTGCGATGCCACACAGCTGGTTCAATATCAGCAAAGTTTCCCTTTTATTCATTGTCTTGTGTGGCGATCAGCAGTGATGTGGTGGTTCACTTTTACACTGTGATCTGTAGCCTATTGTTCGGCTTTAGCTTCTAACTATCTTTGTCTTTTTAACCTGTTGTTGCTGCTGAGTCAGTTTGACATCCTGGATATATCCTTCAAACACAGACTGTAGACCCCTCTGTCTCCAATTGTGATAATATCTCTTCAGGGAGTGCAGTTAGTTACAGTGTGGGCTCCATGCTTGCTCTGACAGCTTGTCGGACCATCGCGAAGGGCCGGGGCTTAGTGAATGGTCAGTTTCTTTATAATGTCTTCAGAAATTTCCTGGAATGAACCATAAAATATGACGGTAATAATTAGTAAAATACTGTATATTCAGTGGTTAATTGATGCTCCTTCCAATTACTTAATTTAAATTAAATTTTAATAAGGAGTCTCGGTACAAAGCAGGTGAGCTAATCATGCAAAAAATCTGAAATTTGCCAACAAACACTTCAACATATACAATCTAAGAGCATTTGTTTGCAATAATAATTGAAATGATTATTTGGGGTTAAATGGAGCTGCTCCAAACTAAAATAACTTTGTCTTAGAGGTGAGCATCTCCAAACTTCACAAGGTAAAACTGAAAAACTGAAGAAAGAAACTGTGTTAACTTTGAAGAGTTGGTGACCGGGCTGCCTTGAAATGTAAAGTGGACTAATTTTGAGAGGACAAGTTCAGCTAATTTTATAATGATTGAACTTTTGTTCTCAAATTAAAAAAAAGAAAGAAAAAAAGATATAGTGTCTTTTCACAGTGTTTTCATAGCTAGATACCACTTGAGATTAGTGAGTCAGTATGTGCTTTTGTGTTTTGGGTGTACTGTCCTTCAAAGTTTCATAAGATCAGTCTTAGTTCTCCACAACATACCAATATTATTGATAATGTGGCATATCTTGGCAGATCTGCACAACCCATAACTATTCCTTAAATGTAATAAATCATCATGGAATCACATTCTTACAGTCCAGTCATAAAAACGTGATTAATAGTGTAATTATACGCAACTGGCATTTATCCGATCACTTGCTTCTAGAGATGTTAAACCTCTGTGCTGCTGCATGGATTTATTATCAGATCGCTGACAGGGCGTAACAAGGCAACAGTGCCATGTATCAAAAGACGACGCTGACTGTGAACAACCAGCAGTAATCATATCAAACCTTCATCTCATCCATCTCCTGCTCCATTACGGAAAATGATGGCGTTTAGTTACCCTGTCATTTCCTTTTTCCCCCTCCTCACCCCTACCCCACACTCTTGCTATTGAGAATTATTTTATTGACTGACTTCTCTGATTCTGACGACTGAACATGAGGCAGACCTTTATTATTCTGCCCCCCAGACAGGAAGTGCAATTCACCAGACTTTGAATATGAAGTGCTGCCTTTGAGTCAGGCAGGAGATAATTACTCTGATAGAATCAGACCTAACCTCTTGTTGGAGAATGAGCATTATAAAGACCAAGCAATTTCATGTATGGTGTGCATCCAGTGTTCAAGATGTTGTACAAAGGGTGATGAAGAAATTGCATTCAGGAGAGACAGCAGTTTGCACCTTCTTAAATAGACAAAATATCTGACACAAAGCAGAGACACAATCTGAAGCTGGGATTGTTCATGCCAAAAAAAACATTTCAATCAAGCCCCATATCACTTGTGTTTTTATTTACCATAATTACAGGTGCAATAAAAGCCTTTCTATTCACCAAGCACTCTGGAAACAGTGTCAAACCACTCATTTAGTATTTTGTGCTGCTTATCTTTTCGTCCTCTCCAAATTCAGCCCCAGTAATTTCCAACCGTATTGTCTTTACTGCGTGAGCAACATCTACCTGGGTGGGCGATGCACCTGCGTGTCTCAGCAGGCTACGCAATTAATTAAGGCATTTCCAAAGCATGCGCGGCACGGAGCTGCATCTGGAGCCTCTTCCTCTGGGCTGTGCGGGTCATTATGTTACATGTAAAGTCCCACGCGTGCGGCTGGGTGGATATCCGCGGTGTTCTGACCGCTGGTTATTTAAAAGACGAGAGACGAGGTCTGACTGCAGTGGGTGCTGTTGTTGGTCGGAGAGCCCGCTGACTGAACTTGTGAGGAGAGGAGGAGAGAGGGAGCTGTGCGCTCTCTTCCCGGCAGAGTGCGTCCCGCTCCACACACACACGCGCACACACATACACACACATCGGGGTCACTCTACTTTCAGGCAGCGGACTGGTTTCCACTCCCGCACCTCCTGAGTATCGCACATGAACAGTCTGAAGGACGTCAGCAGACATTTCCTACCTGTGCGCCTTCAGCGTGCGTCACAGAAACTCTGCTGTTTCTTCGTGTTAATTGTTTCCTCCGCGGTTTCCCACCCGGTGATTTTGGATTACGGAGAATAACAAGCGGCGTGGAGCGCGTAACTCTCCGCAAATCATGGATTTATGGATAAAGTTGATGTTGTTGTGCAGCTGCTGCTCTGGAGCAAGTGCAGACTTTGATGGCAGGTAAGGGCGCATGGTTCACATTGTGTGCTAGAGCCGATGTTTTTGTGCAATAACTGGTTTTCACTAAGAGGGTGCATCACAGTTCAGTCCATTTACAGGCTGTTTCTGCAAAAACTGCGCCTTTGGTAGCGCTTGTTGGAAACGCGGGCATTATTTTTAAGATCTCCAAACTGCGAGGCTCATTTTACATGTGAGTGAAAACATGTTGCTCCCGTGAAATTATGTGCGCCCTGTGAGTACTGATGTGTGGTGCTGGCGAATCATCCTAACTTTTATTCTGATGAAAACAGTAATAATCCAAGTGCATCCAAGCCTGCGCCTCGGAGCACGCACATTCTGCTGTAGTAGGCAGGGTTCACGTGCAAAAGAAACGCACCAAGCGGTTCTTGTCTTATGGGTTCACGTGCAAAAGAAACGCACCAAGCGGTTCTTGTCTTATCTAGATATCAGGCAGATTATAAAGTGATGTGACAGCACATTGCCCGGTGCTTCATGTTCAAACACGAATCAGATGAAGTATGTGAAGACAGAGGAGTGGAGACGTGCCAGACCCCAAAGAATGCATGTGTCCGAGATATCGATCTGCCTATAGGTGCATCTGAGTTAATGAGCATGATTGATGCTTTTTTTCTGTCTCTGTCTGTCTCTCTTTTACAACCATGCATCAAACCAAGTTGTAATTTAGGTGTAAAAAAATCCTTTGAAGCAAGTAGATGAAAAGCATCTTTCCAGATTGTTTGTGCAAAGTAATGACACCAGACATGGTAATTGGCAAAATGCTCTGTTTCCTTTTTTGCTTTCACAGTTTAAAGAGGTGTGTTAAATCCACACTATATTTCATCTCTTATTGTGTGCCATATTGAGGTGGATTTCTCGAGCTCAGAATAAAATTGGACTGAAGACCATCCAAACAGTGAGAGTTACACAAACAGAGCCCTTACTGCCAAATTCCCTACATCTCCAACAGAGAATGCAGCCAAGTATTGTACTTTATTTTTCCTCATGTATCTCTGTCAGACAGGCTCAGCCCCAAAGCAGGATCCTCTCTCATGTTTCACTTTTTCAAATGAATGGAAAAAAACTTTTTGAAGATTATTGGAGGTAATTGTTATTGAAATACCGTGCACGCATTTCAAAGAGCCCCTTTCAGACTGACTGCCATTCCACCTGCTTGTTGATAGACTTTGACATCTGGAGGTATATAGCCTTTTTCCCCCTCCTCGGCTCTTTCAATTCAGTTTTCTGCTGCTGTGTTCAAAAGTATTTCAAAAGGAAGCGATTTGGATATCAAAGGTTTCAGCAAGAAGTAACAGTGTGTGAGAGAGAACAGAGGAGAGGGCAGAATAGTATAGAACATTTAAATAAAGCATTTGCAAGTGCATACAATGTTTTTGTTGTTCAGGACTTTGTATTTTCTTAATCTGCATGGCTAATGTGTGTGTGACAGGCCGTGGTCTGATGAGATGTGTAGGGCTTTAACTTTTATTTCACGCTTGCCTTTGTGTAATGATCATTTACTTTAACCTCGCAGCAGCAGCATATTGTACATTATTAACATCCCTGCTGATGGAGTGCCTTGTCACCATGGCCATAATTTGCCAATTTTTATGGGTATAAACTTTCCCGGGCCCGAGTCTCTGCCTCAATATTAATTCATTGAGAGAATATCCCCCGAGACAGAGCACAAGCAAAAAAGCCATTTATTACCTGGTCTCTCTCACTTATTGCCTTTTAGAGAGCGTTCCTAACAGGCTTATCCATCTAGTCCTGAAGGGTCCTTCACGGGCATCATTGGCAAGATCATTTTGTTCTCCCATAGCTGCACATAATGTGCTTACCTGCAAATCTGTTGCTAAAAACACTGTGTGTTGTTGTTGCCACTCTTTATTCCACCCAAGGATTCAACGATGGCCGACTTCCTGTCATGTAACATAGAGGCCTAAATGTAAGGCAGCACATACAGTAGAGGATATTCTTCCCTGGTGATGTCACTAAATTGTTAAGTGCAACGCAGCCAAGCAGCACATACCAGACCTCCTCAGTAATAATCCAAAGCCGTGGACTGTTGCCAGGTTATGTTGGCGTTGTAATACCAGACCCACATTTGGGCTTTCAGGGGTTGAGAATGAGTGCGAAAACACTGTTCAAGTCACATTTTATGGGCAGCCCAACAGTGTGAAGTAAAAAATAATGCATTTTATAGTTTCCTCAGCGTTCATCATCAAGCTTATGTCAAGGTAATAATGAAGAAGGGACATCTTTACGAGGAGTCACAGAGGAGATTTAAAGTGTAACCTTGCCTTGTGTTTTCTTAGAGAGAACAATCAGTGAAGTCAGACTCCTCTGACTGACAGCTCAGTGAGAGACATGCATTCAAGTGCTGTACTTCAGTAAACAAGACACATATCCAGGCCCCAATGGAAAAGTCAGTATACAAACAGCACTTCAGGTTACGACTGAACATAACTTCTCTCACTGCTATTTTGTTGTCATTTTTACTGAGCAAACAGGACAGCTCGGGAGTAAGTGGAAACTTTACAATGTATTGTAGTGCTACTTGGACAATGATGCCTCCTACTGCCACTCAGTCATGTAATGTAAAGTATGTTGTCGTTTAAGTATACTGACACAGACATAATGTTGCTCCAGAGGGGGGAAAGCAACAGTTGCAGGAAGGTCAGGTGGCTCGTTGCCAGAGTCTGCTTCACAATACACTCTGTTACCAGATACTTGTGTATTGCAATGCAATTCAGCAGTCCTGTGATAAATACTAGATTTGTATAGCAGCAATTATTGCTAACGCTGAACCAGAGTAATTTGTGAGGCTGTGAAATGAAAACACCGCTGAAGTCAGGACAGAAGAGACACCGCCCGTCTCCTGCTGATTCTCAGGATACATCTAGACGTACTTAGAAATGTTTCATTCCATTTACAAGAAAACATCCAATAAGCACTTGTATTGCAACACTCAACAGGCTCTTAGCAGTTTGTTTAGAAAGAGTGCACTTAGAATTGTTAACAGCATCTACCTCGTGTTCCTACGGAGGTTGCATGCACTTATCGTAAGTCACTGAAGACGAAAAGACCTGCAAAGCAATGTAACATAGTGTGAAAAAGAAAAGTAAAGGTATTGCATTGTGTTGTAAGGTGTTTTCAACATTTTCCCTCTCTATAGATGTGAGTGAGGTGGACATCTTTCAGTATGGTGCTCTGTTGAAGTGTGCAGCCTTGAAATTGCCACAGAATTGAGCCGACACACATATTCCGACATCACAAGTATCAACACGGACATTTTTTGTAGTGTTTATTGCAGGGCCATTGTTTTGCATCGCCTTACATCATACTAGGTGTTTTTATTTTTCTGGCCACTCAGTGAATACCTTCCACTGTCTGCGTTGTGTAGAAAAGCATTTTCTTAATAGGCCAGCTGATTACTCAGTTTAAATCCCACACAGTGCTGTGTGCTAATGTGATAGACTTGGCAGTCTGCTTGCGGATCTGGCAGCCCGTGCAGCCGAGGTGCTTCATTAAGACGCCAGACACCTTATGACTCCACAAGCTCATGCCTTCAGCTGAGCCCAGCAGGTCCGAGCAAGTCTTTCACACCGAGGTGCTACAAATGCAGCAATCAACATCTATGGGTGTTTGTGAGAGAAATCCGTTACGGTTTGCTTGCTTTAGTATGGATTCATAGACGGATGATGGATAGATAGATTAAATTATATACCTTCACGGTCCCAATTATCACGCTACACTCCACACTGCTCCTCTGAGCGATGGACTGACTACTTCTCACTGTCAGGCAGGGGAGATCGGCCAGCTCTGTATCCATTAGTAAAACAATGGAAGAAGGATGGCATCCCCATAGTGAATATCATCCTCTCAGGTTCTCCTGGATGAACCTTGTCTGATAGTGAGTGCTTGAGAAGAGGTGTCACACGGCATGCGTGAAGGGTAATAATTATCTGCTTGAGTTCCTTCAAGGCTTAGTGTAATTTAGGATCATTATTCAGAGCCCCAGGGTAATAAATACAGGTATTATGCTCAAGTCCATTTGATATGCCAGCTTTCTGTTCTGTAGAATATCACTGGGGACAAGATGTATTAGAAAAAAAAGCTCTTCTTTTTTTGTGCAGCGTCACCGCACTCCCATTGTTGATTGAGGTTTGTCATAATTTTTAAGCCACAGATGTTGTAAGAAATCAAAAATATGCATTCACACTGGCTGCGGTGTTGGTGTGATGAATTGGTATGCTGGCGAATTGTATTAAACCCCCAGTTTCAAGTTCAGAGCGCGTTACGGTGCACAACTGCCTCCGGCTAAATTCAGCTTGAAGAGAGGACTGTGAGACGCAGTGAGAACATGAAACTGGATTCCTGATTCACTATGCGCATGTGTATTTATATATATATATATATATGTGTGTGTGTGTGTGTGTGTGTGTGTGTGTGTGTGTAGGAGAAAGCATGAGAGGAAAATATTTGATTCAATAATCCAGGACCTGTTGCATCTCATGCGCTTACTGTCTCCTTAACGCTCCCACAGCTCCTAGCAGACCTGCCAGACGCCTCTCGCCCACCATCCACTGGGAGCCCTGTAGGATTTCAAACTCTGCTTCCTTGTTTAAAGTCTGAGCTCAGAGTCAAATGCCATGCCCTTATGATCCTGACATGTCAAAAAAAACGTATTACAAAACTTTATTTTTGTTAAACTCCTCGGGGCAAACAAAATACCAGCTCCACCACATTATCACTTCCTGCTACTGGAAGAAGTAAAAATTCAGTTGTCAAAATAAACCACTGACTTTTTCTCAGTTGTTTTTTGTCTGATTGTTATGGCTACCTCATCTGTCTGTTGCATTTCGTCAACCTCAATCTCTTTTGGACATTGATTTACAAAGAATAGGGCTGCAGCTGATGGTTATTTTCAGTATTGTTTAATCTGCCTGTTATTTTCTCAAGTTGTGGTTTTGATCTTCAAAAAGTCAGAAAATAGAAAAAGAGACAGACTGACATTTACAAATTGCTTGTTTTGTCAGACCAACAGTCAAAAATCCCAATATATTAAATTTACCATTATGAGAAAAAATAAATAAATAAATCGGGACCTCCTTGAAAATGAAATGGCACATCTCAACGGGTTTTATCCTATCAAATAGAATTGAAACACACAGAGGACCAAGAGATCCAGTGAATATTCACATTTTGAACAGTAGGAGCCAGTTAGTTTTTGGCTCTTAAGTGACGGACAAAATAACGGGAATACCAATTGAGGACATTTCCATCACATATCTTTCAAGTACCAAAGTCACACAAGATGACTAAGTTGGCCGGTGATATGAAGTTGAAGCTAATTAGCTGTTAGACTGTATCAGTTCTCTAAACAACATCTGGCAATCAACGCCGTCAGATGTGATTTTCAAAGCAGCTCGTGGAAACATAAAGACTTCCAAAGTGGCTGGAAGAGCTGGCAGAATAACAAGCCAGAGTCACACAATTTGCTGATTTGTTGAATCAATTCAAATTCAAATCAAAGAATCAATTTGACTGAGAGATCAAGAAACTAGTTTCTAACTATTGGTGCTATGGCAGAGTTTCTGGTATTCAAAAAGAGATTTCAGTCGAGGCCATTACAGCACAAAGATGGGAGAATTCACAGAGACTGGATCGCAGCCACTGATAGCACCATGAAATTTGCAACTGATATCTAACCTGTTTCAAGGTCTGATTCTCAAATGATATTGCACTAATGAGTCTACAGCTCAAACACGTCCAGTTTTGCAGCATAGTGCAATGTGCCCTTTTTTGCCTGTGACTGAAATTATCCATGTGGCAAACTATCAGTAGCCCCTCCTACACTGCCAGATTTTCGGCGAATGTTGGGCCGTTTTGCCGACAAGCTGTGAGCGTTTAGACACACAGAGCCGGATTGGCGAGTTGATCCGAGGTGCCCAATTTTCCACCTCGTAGGGTAGACATATTGGCGGAACCCTTTTAGTTTAAACAGACTGAGGCGGCCTTACGCACTGGGAGGGGCTGTTGATGATGCTGCACGTGCGAGCCACTGGCGGTGGATAAACAGGAAACAGCTGATAGCAGGAATTAGCGAGCAGCTAGTAGCAAGAGGGAAACACAAACCTGACAGACACTGTAAAGATGAGTAACTGGGGAGACAGCGCCCTCCTTGTCCTCGCAAACAAACCGTCACATGACAGGAACGGTGAAGAATGGGCCGACTTACGAGAGAATCACCGAAAGACTGACCAGCCACGGCTTCCCTCCCACGTCACTGTTTACGTCACACGCTGTGCTACATGTTTTGTTACTTGCTCATGCCCCCCATTGCCCCGAAAAAGGCGCATTCTGTATAAACAAAGGCAGGCGGCAATTTGCTGCACTCCCCGATTTTGTTTTTATACTGCCAATGCTGAAAAAAGACTGATTGGGCTTTCCTGCAAATTTGCACAATTCCTATCTTAAAAGGGCTAGTGTTGCGCTAAGAGCACCATAAGCAGAATAACGGCTGAGACAAAAAGAAACCTGTCATTTTCAGACTGTGAGCTGCAGGTTCCACACACTGACGGTACATAAAGATGGACGACATGTCTACACTTCCTCGAACCGTACAAAAATGAAGCCAAAATATCCAGGATATGGCAGAGTCTGCGCAGTGATCTTCGTGGTATTGAGATCCCATCCTTACACCTGTCCGACCAATTGCAAGCAGCACTGTTGATTGTGAGCACACCAAATGCTGTCAGTCCAACGTCAACCCCCCCTTTTTAGCAGCATCAAATGAAAAATTTGACATGTGCCTTGATTTTTTTAGTTTGGCCCATTTCCCATTTGCTAACATCCAGCCACCAAGGGGCAATCGAAATGTTTTGAGCTTTTGAGGTAGCTGTAATGTTCTTCGTGTTAATTATACAGTCTGCGGTCCTGAGCAACAAGGTGCAGAAGCATTCAAAGATCATTGGAAAGTCTGCATGTGAATCCGCTAATAAATGGACTTCAGTTACCAGCAACTGTCTGAAGACGCTAATAATGTCACTGTAACTGCATGTGGCTGTTAGCACTGATCTTTGTGAAGAGAACAGTTTTCCATAGAAAGTGGCCATTTCTGCACCAAATGTATGAATATTACCCAGTTTAATTACCTGCAAAAATAACAGGAGCTCTGAGGAGCTATTTTCCTGACAGTACAGTTGGGGATGCATTTTACCTTTTGCAGGTAATCTGAGAAATACACGGTTTCTCTTTGTCTTATTTGTGCAGGTTTACGGCCCCCTAGTGTGTACAAAAACAAAACAAAACATGGACTTATGACTTTTTTTTTTTTTTTTTGACATTTCGATGGAGCTCTGGAATTCAAAATATCTTTTTAACCCACACACTCCTCTGTAAACTGTTAAATGTAATGATGTACCTGGCAAAAGTAGGTTTCCACTGGGAGTCATCAGGTGCAATGATGACTTTGTAATGTCATATAACTGCAGTGGGATATGAGATCACTGGGTTATGCAGGAGCAGGTGCACCCGTAGCAGCATAAACTCTTCCCACATCATGCCCCCATATTCTAAGATGATAATTACCATATGCACACTGATGAATAAATTCAAGAAGAAGAACGTGTACAAGAACATCGGGGTGGAATCACCAGTTTTAAATATCACTGAAATGTCAAGGGAAGTTGTCGGGTGGTTTTTAAAAGTGTCACCATCCTGCAAATTCAGAGGGGAATTTTTGCCACAGGCGGCGATCGCCTTGTTTTATTAACACGTTTACAGTATGGAGGGACAGCAGGTGCCATATTTGTGCATGTGTGTGTGGGGGTGTGTGGGTGGGTACATGTCATTTGCAGAGATAGTGGCATATAAACCTGGCTGCTGTCCAGACCTGTCCTTTTCCCTTCGTTCTTTTTTGTTTTTGTTTCCTTTTGTTTCTTTTTCCTTCCCTCTCTTTTCTGCTCCTTCCTTTTCCTTGTCTTTAATTTCCTTTTTTTGCTTTCTTTTATTCTCTTTCTTTCATTGTATTTCTTTCTTTTGCTTTTCCGTTTGTTTCCTTTCATTGTCTTTCATTTCCTTTTTCATTTCCCCTGCTCTCCTCTTCTTTTGTTTTATTTCAGTCTCTTTTATTTGCTTACATTTCCTTTTGTTTCTTTTCCTTTTTCTTTCCTTTGCTTTCCTTTGTTTCCTCTCCTCTCCTCTCTTCCCTTCTCTTACTGTGTGCTTGGAGCTTTTCCCTGCCTGACTGCTTCCCTGCTTTCCAGGCAGCAGACAAACATTTTCCCTGGATCTGCCACTCTCACTTAGCATCCATTGGGTTTTTTTCCAGCGAGGTGATTGGCAGCGGGGGCAAGCATTAGCATTTCCTCATCTTGGCATAGAGACACTAACAGGCAGGGATAGTGGCAAAGGATGTGCCTTGAATACCGAGCAACAACCTCACTCTGTCACCGAGGCACGGAAGAAAGCGTCTTTTGTTAGAAGGAAGTATATCAAATAAAATTCCTCCTTTGTTTTGCAACCAGATTACAGGGTTTCCTTTGTACAACTACTTACCTGCATAGTCAGCTCAGATCATCGTAATGTTGATAATGACAGAGTAGTCTTGATTTTTTTCAGGAGATATATAGTTTTCTTATTGTAGAGTATAAAAACTCACCCAGCTTGTTATATCCTTGCTTCCTATTTATTTATTATTCACTAGATTTTAACATCTAAGAGCCAGCCTCTCAAAGTATGCAGCTTGGATTTTCATCAGTATCCTTAAATGGACTCACTCCTTCACCCTATTCTCTCCATAAATATGTGGTGAGCCTTGGTACAGATAAAAAGGTAATCCACATGCACTGTCTGCCAAGAAGCTATTTCTCGCTCTGAGCAGAATAGAACATGGTGTAACAAAAACATCCGGCTGTAATTTCTCTTAGAGGAATTGCAGTGCTTTGGAAATAACCTATATCTCTATAAACACTAATACCTGCATGTTCTCGCTGTAGCAGGGATGATGTTATCTTCCACTGTCATGAAAATTGTCTTGTGGAGTCTCTCAGCACACGGCACAGTGACACATACTGTCGACATGTGTTCATGTAATAGATGGCGATAGGAAACATACAGTATATTCAAGGGCACCAGGCAGCGCACGTAGCTTCTAATCTGTTTCCCTTATAATCAGTACAACAGTAATGTCGTCTTCTCGGATGTGAATGGTGAGAGCACTGATGCACACTGAAGGCAAAATTTAAATCAGGTCTGGCAGGCTTTCAACACGGGTCTCCAGCTTGACATTGTGCAAACCAACACGATCTGATGTGCTATCAGTTTTATTTCCGTGACGCAAAGATAGTCTGCTATAGGGAGGCGGTGAAAACTCAGCCTTTGATAAAATGTAGTAATATTTGATTCGATTTTCAAGGAAAAATGTCAAATGTTTCTTGGCCCCAGCTTCTGAAATGTGACTTTTTACTGCTGTTCTTTCTCTTATATAACAGGAAACTGAATATCTTTGCGTTTTGGACTGATTGTCAGATAAAAAAAAGAAATGGAGGGCCGAAAGACGTCATCCTGGAACACAATTTTAAGTTTATTTTAAGTTTTAGGTTGTAGAATTTAGGGAGATATATATAGGCAGAAATTAAATTTAATGTAAGAAGTATGTTTTCTTAAGTGTATAATCACCTGATGAGAAGAATGGTTGTGTTTTCCTAGAATGAGACATTTAAATCTACATATCGGGAGTGGGTCCTCATCCATGGAGTTCCCCACATTGCACTGCCATGTTTCTACAGCAGCCCAGAACAGACAAACCAAACTCTGGTTCTAGGTTCGCCTCTGCCATCAGCCATCGTAGTTTTCAGCCCCTCCATGGCAAGACTATTGGAAAAGTGCTGTTTTTTTTCTCAATGTGAAACTGCTTTATTCAGTGTTTTTACCCATTAAAATTACTGGGTCTGAGGAGGAGGAGACCTCTGTGGCTAAGTTGCCTCCTGGTGAAAACCTCATGAACCTTCTGGATCTTAAGTTATCAGAGAAGAAGACGGGCATACATTAAGTTATCAGAGGAAAAAGGTATGCATACATTAGGAGGTATAGGGAAAGCAGTGTTGGAGAAACACTGATTTGTAATGTGAAACTGCTTTATTCAATTTTTTTAACCTGTATCTATCACCTGGGGTCACAGTTATAAACATTGCGTACACACAAAATGAGGCCTAAAAGAGGCGTACGCCACTTCCCATGCAAAAGTTGAGATCTATAAAAGCAGACTTGATGGCCCATGATTACGAACATATGGAGATGGGAAATTGGCGACGCAGATGGTGAGGTGGAAGCCTAATTGTAGAAATTGTTTAAAAAAAATGTTGGCACACGCAATTTTTGGCTTTTGTCTGTACGTGCAGTTTTAGTATGGTTCCTGCGCACTATTTTACAAATGAGAGCCCTGGTCCATTTGTTTTGGAGAGGAAGAGACCTCTGCAGATAATTTGGCTCCCAGTAAAAACCTCCTGAACATTGAACACTAAAGAAATCCCAACTAGGAGTTCAACTTTGGTTCATGCTTGCAATTTGCAATCCTCACCGCTGGATGCCACTAAATCCTACACACGGTTCCTTTAAGCAAAGCACGTGACAGTTTGGGCCCTTCAGTGCTAATGCAGAACTTTTATATACTTAAAAACATCGACCCAAATTGGTCAGTTCAAGTCTGTTCATTTAAGTTTATTTATATTTAACCCAAAATTACAAATTTGCCTCAAAGGGCTTTACAATCTGTACAACACGACACCTTCTATCCTTAGACTCTCATTTCAGACAATGAAAACTCCCCAGAGAAATCCTTAAACAGGTCAAAAGAATGGAAGTGTCTTTTATTCATGCAAAAGAAAAACTTGACACCAGCCTTTTCTCTCTGCAGCAGGAAAATGAAATGAATCATGTGAACGCTTTGAAGCTTCCCTCCAAACAACATTGAAAAGACCCCTGCTTTTCATTCAGACATTTTAATTGGCTGTGAACTAATTATGTCATCCCCTCACAGGTGGCCGCGGCAGATGGCCTCATCCAACGGCCTGTGTCGATACGGGGCCAGAGTGGACTGCTGCTGGGGATGGACACGCCGTTCCTGGGGTCACTGCCAGCGTGAGTGCCACCGTGCCTGCTGCTGCTGCTGGGGGCAAACAGGGCTAACAAGGTTGCAAGGTTTCAAGCTGGGGTCAAAGATGCTATTAGACATAGGAGATGGTGCAGCACTACCACAGTTACCACAGGCTCGGGAAACACACACACACATGCACATTGTCACAACAGAAACACAAACAGCTAATGGAGCATCACACCTGGGACAATCTTTGAGTAAAGATTGGTGGTAATGGCTGGTTGGACCGGAGGAAGGGCTGGCATTTGTATTCACACTGTGGGTGGCCATAATGAGGGAGAGACTCTAGCTGCAGGTGGACACATTCAAGGGTAGATGGGAGATTGATTATAGATTACTACTGTGCAAAAACAAGCAGGCTAACGCTGCCAGAACGAGCCGTGTGAACACAACCCATGGTGTTGTCAGGTGCACAGACCTCAACTCATCTTTATACTCAGCAACGCTGCTTGGAGGATTCAGAGGATGTGTGCTGTCATGACCACATGCCTGTATCACATGAGCTCTATGAAATATTAACACGTCACATTTCCTACATATTTACATTGTGCAAAGACCCTCTGCTCTCCGGTAATGCTACCCAGGGAGGTGTGAATATACTAACATAGGTTTCAGATCTGGCCAGTTGCCTTACAAATGTCAAATCCTCTGCATGGCTTGGTGCCTGTGCTGGTGTAGCTGCTGCCTTGGAGGTTTAATCAAGAAGGGGTTAAGACATAAATAGTCCTTTTTCACAGCAGGAACATCACGCAACTTGAAGGAATTGTGAAACATTTTCAGAAGTATATTTATTGGTTACCTTCCCATCTATACTATTAAAAAAAATTAAGTAATTAATTAAGTCTTTCATTATCCTACCCATATATGAGCAAACATTTAATCATTCAGATTTTGGAAACGACTTTTAATATAACCTTTCACATGAAAAAAGTAACTGCTTCAAAAGCTTTTACTCTTTATATTATGTATTGTAATTCCTCTCTAACAGTCCCTTATGTGCGGTAAGGTTTGTGGACCGTTACCTGCCACAAAGAGAGAAATGTGAACGGCTCGTTTCTCCTCTGACACGTCACATACCTATGTGCCGCCACGGCTCGGCTGTTCAGGTACTTATGGGCAGTCATGACACCAACGAAAGAGGAAATTACTGGACCTGGAGCCGGGCTTCTCCGTCACCGGTAAACCGTTATCTTGCGTGGAGTAAAATGCTGGCACCGTAGAGCTCTGTGGAAAAGAAATCACTGTAGCATAAACAAATCTAACCTACAAGTAAAAAGAAATGAATATTGAGTGCCAGGTGGCCAGCGCGCGCCGTTATTGGACGGCGCATGGACGCTCACCCTCTTGCAATTGGACTTTGAACTTATCCCACAGTAGTGGTACCGTGAGGTACTGTGGTACTACGATACTCCAACATTATGGTATCATATGTACCGTGCTGTTTTAGTACCACGGTCTACCATTGGTACCAGTATACTGTGCAACACTAGTACATTATACTTTACCATTGCCCAATACTTATTTTTACTGAATAGATCTTAAACGCATCATAATGTACCTCAGTGCAATCTCTGTGAGCTGTTAGTCCCAGCCGGCTGCTACTCACTGTCTCCTCACACAGCATTGAGACCACAGAACCTATTTGCCAAACAGTCATTGCATTCCTCTTGTACCTGCTCATTAATTAAAGTTTTTGGCTGTTTCAAGCCCTGCTTTTTAGCCTGATGTGACACAACAGAAAAACATCGGCCACTACCAATGGTGAATGTTATCTTATTTGGCAGCTGATGGCAGTCAACAAGGAGAATATTGGCCGATACTGATGTTCAGCTGATAAATAGGTGCATCTCTGGTGGGTACATTTATTTAGCAAATGTGACATAAAAGTTATTTTTTAATTACTGTCACTATATCCTGACAGAAGTACATGAGGCAGATCATGTGAAAAAATCAGCCCCCTCTGCCTCCTCATAGTGCTCCTAATGGCATTTACATAATCACAAAAACAACTAATCAGAGCGAAGGAGCCTCTAACGCAGCTGTCAGTCATGTCAGTCAGTGGTCATGAAGTGCTGTCAAACTGCTAAACTAGGCAATGCTAACCAGATATAATTCAACATTCTATTAATGCATTGCTGAATGCTCATATTTGAGTGTACTGTTTAGCTGTAAAATGAGAAAGTTTGCTCTGGCAGGTGGGCGGTCCTGTGTTTCAGCTTGACTGTATACAACATGGTGGCCAGGTCACAAACGTTTTCATTTTACAGCTAAACAGTACACTAAAACACATTTCTGAGAACACTTAGGCAAGACAAAGGTAATGCAGTAACAAACTCTTGACTGATAATTGATCAGTGCTGCCTAGTTTGACAGTTTGACCACAGCTCACCAGCAGTGACTGACATGATTGACAGCTGCTGTCTCTGAAAATGACATGTGATTTGCTAAAAGCTCCGGTCATGGGCTAGATTTTCTAAAGCCTGAAGCAGAGTTACAGAAGAAGAAATGTTCCCCCAGACCTCTGAATCAAAGTTTATTTTGGGATTTTTGCCCAAGGATGCCAAAAATAAAACCGCCTACCCCAGCTTTAAGTATATTTCATGTAAAAGTACTGCTTTAACCCACTTTCACAGGTTCTGGTTTCATTTCCACAGCTCTCCACATTCCCAAAACAACAATTTAGCTGTACTCAGGGGGAGATACTAAATCCAAGTTCCAGATACTGTCAGGGGGTGCAAGTTAGTTATAATTAGTCAAGCCAATTCGTCAACAAACAATAACAACAGTGAGTCAACAACAAACTCAGCAGCGTTTCACTCCTACGACCACTTGTCGGAGTAACCTGGCGATGTTTGCATTGTGATTGACACATTTTGTCGTTGGCACTGGAGATGCCCATTTTTTCCCCCACAGACCTGTAGCGCTCACAAGTAGATCCTTTAATTTACTCAAAATCAGCTTCTGATGTTTTCCATCCTCTTTTGAAAGTCTTTGTCTTTGTTAACTTAAAATTTCTCATCTAAAATTTACATAAAAGTGAAAGAAAATCAATGTCAGCATTTCTCTATCGCTGTCTGTCCAACAAATGCACGTCTCTTCCCTTTTTCATCAGTATATCCAATGTTGCCTTTTTCAGCAAAGCATATCTAATATGTCGAGATTTAATAGACACGGTGAAACACAAAGCAGAGCCAAGGCTTTACAAATTCTTAAAACTTGAGGTTATTGAAAGTGTCATGCTATAGGTTGTTGAGTTCCTGCTGTGAAGAAGGCCAAAGGAGGTTCATGACTCTGCATGATGGTTTTGGCAGCACATTTAAAGCTTGTTTACATAATGTTTTTTTAATCCACTCATTTTGTGTTTTTCATTGCTGAAATGACCATATTTTAAGTATGTTCTTATGCAGTGAAGCTCATCATGCTAGAGCTGACCTTTTGTTTATTTATTGTGTTGTGTATGTGTTTTTTGTGGGAAACATGTCACACACTGCTTGTTGGGGCCCAAGGTCTGTGCTGGTGCGGCGAAATGATTTCTTTATACGTTGCTATTTTTTACTCCGATTTCATGTAAAAGTGGCAGAGTGCCATCTTTTCACTTAATGTTGAAGTGCGCTGCAAGATTTCTTATTTTGTTCTAGAGAACACAAACAGTATTACTTGAGTTCACGGCCTCAGTGTTTTGTATTCCTTTTAGCTCAGCCAGATTAACCTTAGGTCTTTGCAAGACAAATCTGCTTTTTATCCACCTCTTGCTTCATCTCTATTAGAAACAAAATATGATAATTTTATTCTTACATAAACGCTTGGAGTCAGAAAAACAAGTTATGCTAATGATTTATGGGACAGACCTAGACTTGTAGCTGGAGGGGGCTTGATTTCATGGTTGGAAATTAACGGGGTTTCTTATTTATTTTTTTTATTTTCTTTACAATAGTTTGTTCAAAAACCTCCTACCTTTTCCCAAGGCGCTGACACTTGAACTACACAATCTGTGCTGGAATGATTTAGGCAAAAGCAGCACTGTTTTACTCAAACAGCTCAATTGTATCATTTGATAGTGTTTATTTGAACACGGGGCCAGACTCAGCAGTAATTCTGGCAGGAGTCAGCAGTCTCAATGCCCAGTACCTCCCAGTGCATCTGTACTGGGCTCTCTGCCTTTACAGCTCCCCATGCTTAAAAAAATCCAGGTGGAATAGATGTGGGTTTTGGATGAAGACGAGAAAAAAGAAGATGACTTTATTATGACAGAAGCTTAGATCAGGGGGGAGACATGATTCATGTGCTCACATTGTGCTCACTTAAAACCCAAACAATAACGAAAATTGCCACAGCACATGCTGCAGCGTAGTTACCGTTCCACGAGACAAAACATTCATGTGTTTGCCTCTAGAAATGATGGGCGACGATACATAATAGGTGACATTTATTTTGGTGATAAATCAAGCACAGTCACATTAAAAAAAAAAGTCATGTTGCGTCAATTGCTCGAGCAGCCAAACAGCAGTGTGTGAACATGTTTCCTTTGTTGCTCTGGGGTCCCACCTGTTCCATGTTGAGCCCAGAAATATGAGCTAATTTTGAGCCTAACCACCACATCAAGCTATTAAAGTACTTTCACTTCATCACTTTTTTTTTTTTTTTAAACCAAATCTGTTCGGTGAGTTCAATCACTCGGTGAGTGCTTGCCTTAATGCTTCCAAATGTTCCTGCCTGGGTGCACAACTCAAATCCATTTACTTTAGTCCACAATCAGTATTCCATCAAGTCAGTAAGGTGCTGATTTAAACCTTAGAGGAGCGAGGTTGAAGGTTTGGGAAAGAAAGGAAGTGTAATCATGGGTGTGTGCACCTTTGTCTGCATGTGTGTGAGAGGATGCAGTCAGTACAGATTTCAGGTCTTGGTAAGTTTTTTCGTGACGATGGAAGAGATTAGATTGGAGCTGTTGGATTGTGGCTTTTTCAGCCACCTAGCTCAGCAATCGGTTTGTGAGACTTCTCTCAAAGAATGAGAAACTTAATGGATCAACCTTGATTCCCCTTTTTTTTTTAAAAGCTCCCAGAACAGAGAGAGTGTGAGAGAGGACTTAAAGTTGGAGAAAGTAAAAAAAAATCCTGAGGTGTAAGGGAAACAGTTTAGCGGTAAGGAGTTAGAGATGATTGCTGCTGGAGTAGGGGGAGAGATGTCAGGAGAGGGAGACAAGTGAGAAAACCAGGCAGATGGAGAAAGAGAGAGAGGAGCTTTAGATTTATAGTAGACTGAAGCTCCACTTATAATGTTCTGACAGGCCATCCGGCAGGCAGAGCCACACTTGAAGCTACTTATTCCATCCAGCTGCCATCATGAACATTTTACTGCCACTGGGAGCATTTGAATATTTGCATTTCCAGTGTAATACAGTTAACAGTAATCACACTAAAAAAAATACCCTTCATCTTTTACGCTCTTGATGAAGATGGAAAACTGCCTAATCAAGTTGATCCCGCTAGTGTTTGCATCCAAATGGTCCACTCAGGCAGTCGTGACAGGAGCGTCGATCATTTACTACATTTGATATCAGGTGATACAAGACCTGAGAGGCTGTAAAAGAGACTGACTTTGATTTGGAGCTAATTTCATCCATATTAGATGTTCTGAAAAGCAAAATTGTCTGGGCTTTTACTGTGGAAATCAGGAGGGAACTGACTAAAGAAACAACGATTATACAGCCCAGTATTCAAATGAATTAAGGAATACTTTCTCCAGGCAGTAATGCTGATGTTAGACCATTTCAATCAGGAGAGACTTGTTCTGAGAGAAAAGAATATTAATTAACATGAGCATGTGAAATGAGCAAGTCTTTGGCGACCATTTTCAGGAGGGTGGTAAAGACATAGTCGATTAGGGATCCCCCCCCGTGGAGTCTAGACGCTGGTGGTGGTGATGAGATGAGATGAGATGAAGAGGGAGATGAGGATCTGAATGTGAAGAGGAATGGGTTTTTAATGAGCTTGTCCTGGGCTCTGGATAAGGTGACTAGAGGTGAATGGGTTGGATTATGGCGTGACGATTCCACCTAAAATGACAGTTGACAGGAGCAGAGAGGAGAACAGATGTAAAGTTTGGCAGCAGCAACACGAATGGCTGAAGTGGATCGAAGTTTGATTTGCTACACCCATAGTCAGCTGATTGGTGGAAGTGGGATAGAGGGTGAATTGTGAATGGATATAACACAAAGAAAGTCTTCCTGATTGAACTTATGCTGAGCTTTATTCTGCAAAACCCAAGACTGCATTTGACTGCATATTTTAAAGGAATACTTCAGCCACAAAGTCATTTTTGTATCAGTTATTCACCCCATGTTACACTGAATTTGTTAAAGCATTTTCTTCCATGCTGAGTGAAGAATCCAAAAACAGCAACCATTCTTGATTAATTAACAACAGCAAAACTACATCTAAACATCCGTTTACACTCACTCAACTCATGCAGTATAATCCAAGTCTTGTTTAACCAGCTGTATGGGCAGTGTTTCTTCAACACGTGCATACACATTTAAAACTTCTGCATACAAGTAGCGCGCCTGGGCAAGAATGTGCGTTTGTTACCTGCTTGTGCATTCCATTAAGCTTAGTTAAAATGCAAGCGCTTGCCCAGGCCCGCTACTTGTCCATGTGAGAGACTGTGTTTTAAATGGTTTTAGCTATAATGTATGTGTTTGGGAAGTACTGAGCATATGACTGGATAACTGAGACCTGGGTTATACAAAACAAGCTGTGTAAAAGTCTGTAAACTGATGTTTTGATTAGGGCAGGGCGATATGGCCTAAAAAAAAAATCTCAGATTTTTTCACAACAAATCCGATTCCCGATTTAAATAAATTTTTCCCCCCTACTTAAAATCGATTTGCAGATGACAAGTTTTAACAGGTAGCACGTACCTGGGGTCCAAAACTTTCAGCATGTGAATAAACCCCGGATTTTCTGCGTTATATATGGCACCATATCTCTTGCAATATACATCACGATTGCATCCGTGATTGCTTTCTTATTATACAGAATACAGTTTGTAAATGTTTTCAAGACGGTAGTTGTTTTTTGGCGGCGGTGCTGGGGCTGCTGCGGTCTTGTTCATTTCGTAGGGAGCAACACCTCTCCCACTCAGCAGCATGCCTCTGTTTGAGGTGCTGCAGTAAATTAGTAGTACTGCCTTCAAACACACTTTACAGCGGGGTGCTGTTTGTTCTGTGTCTGACGCCACAAAACCGAACCAATTCCAAATAACTGAAGACATATTCCCTTTCTTGGGAATGAGTTCTTTCCCGCTCGCTGCCATGTTGTAGGTGTATCAAGCGTGCCGGGGGGGGGGTGAGCCCACTCTGGACTACGGGAGCCCAGTGGGGAGCATCGGTGGCGGATGTTAAAGAGAAACTCAATTTTCATTAAAACAAATCGACCTAAACTACAAATTTGAATCAAAGGGATAGTGCACCCAAAAATGAAAATTCAGCCATTATCTACTCACCAATATTCCGAGGGAGGCTCAGGTTAAGTTTTAGAGTCCTCACAACACTTGCGGAGATCCAAGGGGAGAGGGGGTAGCAACACAACTCCACTAGCAACACAACTCCACCTAATGGAGGCTTACGGCGCCCCAGATTCAAACGTCCAAAAACACATAGTAGGCATAGGCAGTTAGAGCTACAGGTTACAATGAGCCTAAAAACATTTCAAATGACGTTTTTCCAAACAACTTTTTTATGTCGAGGCTTCAGGACACTTGGATCACTACGGACGAGCAGTATGGAGATATTTTATGGTTTCAGTTATGTGTTTTTGGACGTTTGAATCTGGGGCGCCATAAGCCTCCATTAGGTGGAGTTGGACGTTTGAATCTGGGGCGCCATAAGCCTCCATTAGGTGGAGTTGTGTTCCTACCCCCTCTCCCCTTGGATCTCCGCAAGTGTTGTGAGGACTCTAAAACTTCACCTGAGTCTCCCTCGGCATATGGGTGAGTAGATAATGGCTGAATTTTCATTTTTGGGTGCACTATCCCTTTAATCGATAAAATCGATTTATCACCCAGCCCTAGTTTTGATATTGTTTTGCTGTTGTTTTACGCAGCCTCCTTTTACTCCGATTCATGAAGAATTTTCTCAATTTTTGGATTCTTCGTTTCACTGCGAAGGCATGTGAGAAAAGCAATGTTTTCTCCACAAATTTAAGGTAACACATAGTCAGTAATTGATATACAAATGATCATTTTTATGTCATTGAATGTAATCTTGGGTTTTGCAGAGTCGTCTAATATGAACACTTCAGTCTGGAGGTAGGCTTAGATCATGTTCAGACTGATACTGTGCTCACAGAGATGAGGATTCAGAACTTGACTGTTGCGAGACTTGACTTACATTCAAATCAGGTTTTGAACAAGTGAAGTGCTGGAACAGTTAAACATCAATAAGACTGTAACTAGCAGACCTTGTATGGCTGCACAGCTTTGATGTCTCAAAGGGCTTGACTTGTTTTCAATTAATTTGAGTCTTCCAAAAGACTTGAAAACAGCTCTGGCAGAAAGATTTATTTTCTCTGCACTGTAACAGAACTGGGTTGAATATCACCTCCATATTAAGTAGATCACACATTATAATTTCCTCAGCGATCCTGGTGGATTTTACAAATCCACTGAGACTGGGATTTAGTTTGATTGAGTGCGGTCTTTGTTTCGACAAATGGTGTGGACAGGATTAAGGCAGGACTTTTGAATTGGTAATTCGAGCTAACAAGTGAGCGATGAAAGTGGAAAAGTGATATCTCAGTTTAAGTTATTCACTTTATCATGATTGTCTGTGCGGTTTCCTTGTCTGCACCGCTTTCTTTCATGATCAGTGGGCTGTAAAGGCTCGTCTAAAAGTGTGCCTTTTCATCTGCCTGAGGTAATAAGGTGAAAACAAAATGGGAGGGTTTGCTCGTAAAAATTAGAGGGAATATATGCGGAAATAAAAGGCACATGTTTCAAATTACTTGACACAATTCCAGCTTTAAAGGCACTTTGAAACGGAGCTGATTTAAAAATATAATGTCTGTTCACAGCCAGGTAGCTGCGGCATTTATTTTCATAATATTGAAGAAACCAGGACTGTGATCTCATTGAATGATACCGGCGGTGTTTTCATCTCTCAGCGCTGTGGCATAATTTTAAGAGAGAATTATAATCTCACTGTTTCACAGAGAAAACCGGTTCACTCACTTCAATTTAGATGAGAGTGATAAAGAATATGTAGTTCACATTTTCAGAAATAAGAGAACATCCCCGGAGACGGTGGTTTTATTTGGACATCATTTTAATTTTAAAAACTCAAATGTAAATGCATTCAAAATGTGGCGACGACCCAGAGGCAACTGGGAATATGTGTGACTCCAGAACTCCAGACTGTGTGTGAGTGTGTTTGTGTGTGTTTCTCATTTTTTTTCCAGGACCGTTTGCTTGTCAAAATGACCAGACTCTGCCCTCTAACATCATGTTTATTTTTTATTTTCTTTGCTCTCATACACTAAACAATGCCCGCAACCTTTGTTTGTTTGGCTATTTGTTTTGCAGCTCTCTTCGCCTTAACTCACAGAGTAGCCGGGATAAGATGCCAGCCCCAAGGTTAGCTCCACATGTTTCTCCAAATAATCTTGCTAGACATGTATTGCTGGGGGCACATCCTCTGAATCCTGGGCTCACTCACTTATTTATAGAGCCAGACCCACCCCCACCCAACACCACTAACACCTCACACCCGTTGGCAGCGGCCATCTTCTCCCCTCCAGCCTCAGATGTGTGCAAACAGCTTACACTCTGCAGACCTGATTTCACCTGGAGCCGTGTCTTAACATGAATTATGCTGAGGTTCTTTAGTGTTTCATTAAGATTCAACCGCTCCTCTGGTCGACCTCTTAGAATACTAATGAAGCCCTTAAAGCTGAAATCTATAATGTTTTTTTAAATTAATATATCAGTAATATATCCATGCGTATGGCGCAGAGTAAAAACCGAGGCTTTTACTGTGGTTGGAGACGCTCTGCATACATAACTACACAGAAAACAGTCAGGTGGAGAATGCCAATGCCATCATACTTCATCACTTAGGTAAATGAAATATTCACCATGACATTACCCGGTCGATCAATGACATTTCCACTGCATACAAACGAGCTGGAGCAAATTCAGACCCCACATGATCTGTCCTCTGTACAGTACGCATCTGGACACTAGTACTGAAATGATGAACTGATTAATTGATTAGGCAATCAACAGTTCTGATAGGATTATTTGTGTATTTAGTGGCATGTAGTGGTGAGGACTGCAGACTCCAGGTGACACTTCTCCGGGTTAGAATTCCTTCAGTGTTTATTATTCAGGAATCTTTTTACCAGGAGCCAAATTATCCACAGAGGTCTCCTCCTCTCCAAAACAAACAAACTGTACTACGAAGCCAGGTCAACTTACCCAGGGTATCTTTTTGTTATCTGGCTTGACTAACCCTAACACTGCCCATCTGGATAACGGATACCACAAAGCTGGTCATCACCAGGTCATGTGAAAGAGGCTGGGGTGTTAATTGCGAGCGACATCATGAGAACCATGAATGAAGTAGGCTGTTTAATAACATATGAGAAAAAACAGTACTGAAAGCAGCTGCGACAATGAGACAGTAAAATGTCAGTGGCGTGAGATGTAAACGATACTCTGTATCCTTTCAACGGAAATGTAGAAAAATTGAAAGTACTGTTGTAAAAGTCACTGTTGGCCGTGTCTTAAATTGCATGTAGACTATAAGTGACATTAATATAGAGTATTTTATGCTATTAAGTTGTGTGATGAACACTTTAAAGTAACACCAGACTGTTTCTGCTACTATACTAACAGGTGGAAAAGTAGCCTAGTTAATAACTGATGAGGTCTATCTGACCGGAATGTGACATTTATAATAACAGGAGCCAATTAACAGTGTGTGAGTATTCCCAGCTCTCACTACACAGGTGTCTCATGTTATTTGGAGGAATCAGAGTGTAACATAGTAACACTATCACTGCCGACTAAAATAAACTTTACATAAAGTAAAATCCTGTTAAAATCATGTGTTTAGGCTACTCTTTTTTTAAACTGAGACTCCAGCCTTTTGTCCATGGATACTTTTTTCTTCAGTGATTGGATTGGCTAGAGGTCGGGTTGTGATCTGATACTCTGAAGTTAACCTGCTCTGGACCAGGTTAGCTGTATAGCATGATTTATTCTAGTAAAAACAGAACCAGCTCTGTCATACTGAAAACCCAGAGTTAACCCTTCACTAACTCCAAATCCTGCTTCGCAGTTCAGGCCTCAGGTGATTAAAACCAGTAAAAATAATGAATAAAGCAGTTTCATGTTCCAAATAAGTGTTTCTCCGACGCTGTTCGGTTTGCTCGAGACAGACCGCTAGCCCAGCACCTGCTAATGTGTGCTCGCCCTTTTTCTCTGATAACTTAAGATCCAGATGTTCAGAAAGTTTTCAACCGAAGCTGGATTATCCACAGAAGTCTCTTCATCTCCAAAACAAATGAATCAGGTGATTTAAACTGGTTCAAACCAGGTTAAAGCAGTTTCATGTTAAAACGTTTTCTCCAACACTGAGTGCGTTTACATGGACAGTTTAATTCCCTTTTCATTCGGAATTAAAGTTCATTCCTATTAAAAGTGATCTTCTAAACACCTCATTCGGAATGAAAATGGCCAATGCGATTGAAAATTCATTCCGATGTAAGGGGCTGGAATATTCAGTTTCTAATTCAGAATGAAAGAATTTCTCGCACTTGTATACACTCATTCCTCTTTAAGTTCATTCCGGTCTTTCTGCGCATGCTCGTTTCCTTGCCCGTCTGGCGCAATGACGTATATAGCAAAGGGCTGAGATAGAGCAGTCGGACTCGTTGCACTCACTTGTTTCCATTTGCCAAAGCACGGTCTTCTATCTCCCTTCTTCGACCTTCTACCTCCCTTCTCCTCCTCAACAGATGAAGCATTAGCAGAACAAGGTTGAAGTCGTACTGCTGCTTCAAGAATATAAGCAAAACAAGTCCGAAAAAGGCACTAAGAACGGTGTTGTCAAGCGTCTTGTTATCCGGAGCGAGGACTACAGTGTTTTCTTCCGGTAAACGTAAACACATAACATCCGCCCCGCCCCCTATCCAATCAGAGACCTTCCCTGCCCCAAACCTTGCGCGGACCCAAATAAAGGCGATTAAACTGATCTCTCGTGTAAACCCTCGTTCGGAATGAATATTTCCCACATAAACTACCTGGAAAGACTTTAATTCCGAATGATCAGATTTATTTAATTCTGAATGAGAAGCCATCATGTAACCGCACCCACTGCTAGTCTCAGAGAGGCTGCTAACTATGGTGGCCAAACGTGAAAATGTGAGTGGCCCCATCTAGGGCTAGTGTTTGGTTTGTCCATTCTGGGCTACTGTAAGAAGATGGTGAACTCTGTGGATGAGGACCTGCTCCCTATGTGAATATAAACAGTTCATTCTACGATAATGAAAACACGATTCTTATTTTCAAGTGATTATACACTAAAGAAAACATATTTATTATATTCTATTTCTACCAGTATATCCCCCTAAAGCCTACACACTGGAACTTCTGCTTATCTGTATTTTACATCATTGTTAACGGAATACTTTTGAGTTTAGAACTTGGTCTGACAACGAAGCAATTTTGAGATGTCACCTTGGTCTGTGAGAACTCTTATTGATTGATAACAAAACAAAACAATCAGCAAATCAACCCTATAATGAAATAACCATTACAAGCAGCCGTAGGTAATTACTTGGTTGATTGCAAGATGATGCAACTTGTAATTGATTTAGTAATGATTTTCCCATCTCACTTTGATGAAGCAATGCATCAAGCTGGTATAAATATTCATACGCAATATCAGTGTCAATTAAAAAAATAATACCTCCCTTTGTGTTTACCATCAGGCATCCATCAGCAGCCAATAAATCAAAAGAATCTGCATCAGTGGCAGCAGCGTGCTGTCCTGAGGAATGGCTGATGTAAACCAGAGTGAAAGTGTGTCATCACTCGGCATGTTTTGATGGTGTTCATGGAACGAGGGTCATACATGCTATGTTTGGCCTTCCAGCTGGTACGACCATTTTTAGCCCTCCGCGTCCTCTGCTGTGGTTAATGAACGCTGGCCGTTTCCCTGATCTCTCTGCCAGGCCAGAGGCTTAAAAATACCCTCAGAGGCAAAGCCTGTTGATGGCCGCCTCTGATCCTGCTAATCAAATCCTCCCCCATGCAGGCGAATAACAAAAAGCCCTCCACTTGGCTTCTCTCTAACTAACAACATCACAAGCTTCTTTCATTGCATCCGCTGACCAGACCAAGGTCTAAGGAAGTCCAAAAAAGTACAACTCTTTTTCTTTTTCCTCCAACAAATTGGGCCATTTTTAATTTGTAATTGTGAACTTTGACTGCTTGGTGTGTTAACACACGGCTCATATCGCAGGCCTCCCCAAGTGGGCTGACAATAGCTTCTTTCTATTTGATTACATAGCCAAATAAAGTGGAATGAGTCTGGAGATGTTATCGACTCCAGTTAAAGGATTCATCACATTCCTCCGTGCCTTTTGAATTCAGTTTGAACAATGTTACAGACTGAAACCTGAGGAGTTTAAGATGTCCTTCCTGCCTTGCAAGCTGAACGTGCATGAATGGAAATTTCTCAGATTGTAACTTAACTCTGAAAGTGCGCATTTCATATACAGTATATTATTCAACCCCCGTTTCTTCAGTAGGTTGGTCACCTTATTTCTACCATTTATAAAGATCATTAAAGGAGGGAAATACTTTTAGAGTGAATATCTCCACAAGGCTGCACAACTCAATGCAAACATACCCAATGCCATTAGTTATGCAGGATTTCTTTGATTTGATACTTGCATACTGTATATAATATAAATGTAGTTGCAAGTGCACAATGTGGTCAAGAGTTCATGGCAGTAGACCATGCAGCATATTGAAATGTAGGAATGATTCCAAGTGTTCTGCAAAAAAATAAAAACGCAGGAAAAATCTCTTTCGACCCAAATAAATGTTCCTTCTACTAAAAGATGAAACGAGAAACAGAAAATCTGGTTCCGCCTCACAATTTAGATGCACAAGCAGAATGATAATGCTTTATGGTGATGCTACACACACACACACACCACAAGCTAAGGTCCTGTTCAAACTGACAATGACCCCCTTTTTATTTCAATGAGAAGACTGCATTGGCAGAGTGGGTGTCCTGATGCTGGAGGCTCTGGCAAATAAATGAAGGGTCATATAGCAACAAAGGTTAACCTAAGTTAAAGACAAAAGATTGATTTCCAGCAACTGTCTCATGGCATTATAACAACTGTGCAGTGTTTTAGCCTCTGATAGACCTCAAGAAGCACATATTTATTGGTCAAAATGGACTTTCTGGAAATCTGTGAAGTAGTTGGTTGGCCATTGGTCAGTGATAGGCCATCGGTGAGCATCTGTCACTCTAGAAAGGGTAGAAGTCCCGCACTGTTAGCTCTTACTGGCCCTCTTTTTCGGCCAATTCAGCATATTGAGTCCATGTCAGAGACAGTGGAGCCTATCTGTGTGTGAAATGACTCTGATTGGCAGTTGAGCTCAGCTCACGAGAAGAGAAACAGAAGTGGGGAAAGCATTATGATGGAATTATTTTTTCTACCCAGTTGTGCTCTTTAGCAGACACAGTTTGTAGTTGAGGATGGATCAAGGGGTTTACCACCAGTTGGTCCAGGAGCTTCCCCTCGATAATGGCCGTTTCTCCTCCATTTTTAACCAACTGTAAACTTGTTGTCGTGACACCACAGAAGGCCTGCCTCTCAAATCTTCCGATTGGACAATGGGAAAAGATGATGAAAAAAGAGATGACGTTGGGTGCTTTTCCGCTCTGAGTTGAACTTATTTTTTAAACTCAAGAAGTTCAGAGCTGGCAGCAAAAACACCAGGCGCCTAGATTGCAGAAAACTTCAATCTCATTAAAAACAGTTTCAAAATGGCGCCTCCAGCTGCTAAAACACTGTGGTAACTAATTAGTGTCTCAAATCCTTCCTGTCCGCCTTCCGGTTTCCCTCTCTGAATGACAAACACTATCACCGCCTGCTGGTATGGAGAGCTACAGTCAGGTCCATAAATATTTGGACAATGATACAGTTGTCGTCATTTTGGCTCTGTACACCACCACAATGGGTTTTAAATGAAACAATGAATACCTGCTTAAAGTGCAGACTCTCAGCTTTCATTTAAGGCTTTTTTCAAAAATGTAGTATGAACCGTGTAGGAATTACAACCATTTCTTCACACAGTCCCCCAACTTTAAGGGCT
>NC_065510.1:18861637-18870051 GCF_006386435.1 Epinephelus moara | reverse complement strand
TTAAAGTTGGGGGACTTTGTGAAGAAATGGTTGACATTCCTACACGGTTCATACTACATTTTTGAAAAAAGCCTTAAATGAAAGCTGAGAGTCTGCACTTTAAGCAGGTATTCATTGTTTCATTTAAAACCCATTGTGGTGGTGTACAGAGCCAAAATGACGACAACTGTATCATTGTCCAAATATTTATGGACCTGACTGTATTTCTTCTCACACAGATGCAGAATGTACGTGCTAGTCGACGATTGGTTGTAGTCTTTACGTTGTGTTCATGAGCAACTTTTTGGCTGGGACACAGGCGACAGGCACCGCAACAGTCAGCCTTCTTCGCCACTAGTTCTTTGATGTCAGTTTGGTGTGTCTGGGCCTTAATAGTTATAAGACAAACATGAAAAAACAAATAGCTCAGAAACCAAAAGCTACATCTCTTTGGTGGATGTTATGTACCAAGAAGGATGTTTGGGTGTAATATGTGTGGCGTCACTGACACAACTATATAATAAATCTTTAAGCTGTATTGTCACAAATAAAACTACACATTACACCTTTCCAGATCCACAACAAACTGGCTGGTGTGATAAGCACTCCACTCCAGAGGTTTTACACACACACTTAGACACACACACACACACACACACACACACACACACACACACACACACACGTATGTACTGCCTCTTCCACCACAGTGATAATTAAGTCCTCTGATTGCACCGTATTATGACAGAATTAATGAAGCTTTTAATGAAAATTAGTAACACTTGGCTGAGGCCCTGTGTATCAGACATGCTTAGCAGCAAGCTGCAGTAAGCACAGTCAGATAAGCAGGGTAAGCCTACAGCTCGCTGAGACAGAACACAGAGTCAGTGGAGCTGTGCAGCTCCCGCAACTACCACGTCTCTGTACACGCTCAAAATATCACCATCCACGCACTGTGTACGATCTGCAGGGCAGCTCTTTACTGAGGCACTAATTATAATCTACTATTTTGGTGCTCTAATTGTTTCAGCTTCAGTCTAAGGGGGAAATATTATTCGCCTAGGTAATCCTCGTTGGCTGTTTGCCAGCGTAAATAACTGCTCTGTATTTTATAAGCAGGGGAAAATCAAAACTTTGCGCAGTGTTAAAAGGTCAAACTTCTCATTTATCTCTCACAGTGTGAAAAGATTTAGTATCTGTGAGGACAATAAAACTTTTCCAGTTCCAAAATGATGTGGTTAGCTGGAAATGGCTGCTCTATTACCATTCGTCAATGATAATAACACTGTCACACGAGGAGAAAGAAACAAACACATTTCACACACACATAAATGAGGCTTCATGCTGTCTTATTGCTGTAAATGTGGAGTAAACAGATAATTTAGAGCCAAGTCAAGGAGCAGTAGGATTAAGTGCTTTGTCATCCTGATCTGGAACAAGTAGTCTGCCAGGGCGCTGCACTGATCTGTCTCTTCCTCTTTGAATCCCCCCTGAACAGCTGTGTGCCAGCCTGGCTGTAAGCACGGAGACTGCGTGGGACCCAATAAATGCAAGTGCCACCCTGGTTTCACCGGCAAGACCTGCAATCAAGGTAAGCTCTCGCCTGGAACTTGTAGACACAACACAACACAGGAGTAACTTTGCAGCTGCATGTAACTTTTTTTTAATTTGTTGTTGGGGCACAGAAGTTGAAGAGCGAGAGTCAAATATATGCCCCCTCCCCTCCAGCGACACACAGGCCTGCTGACGTGCACATTTTCCACATGAATCCGAAGTGAAGGAGAACCCCTGCCCTGAGCAATGGCAGAGTAATCATTGTTTATTGTGGCCAGATCTTCAGCACACAACTCCAGCATATTAGAGTTGCCACTTTTTCACGGGGTGGAAGCTGGTTTGCCACCAGCCGACAGCAGAGATGCTTTAATCACAAGGGAGGAGGTGCAGAGAGAGAGAGCTGATTCAGCTCAAATGGAAATGAGTGGTGAGGCCATGTTGAATGATCCCGGGGGGGGGTGCATCCTCCCCTGTGAAGATAACATCTCAATTACTGACCTGAGATAACTTTGGCTCGGCTGAGTGGAACCGATGCTATTGAAAGTGTGTGTATGTGTGCGTGTGTGTGGAGTTTTTGTGCATTTTCATCACTGACAGATTGGACATGTTGAAAAGCGTTAAAGCGTCCCACTTTGTTAGTCAGCTGACGTGCATCCAAGCAGCTTGAAAATACTTGTGGAATTCACGCCCTAAGACAGGAATAGGATAGTGTGTAATTAAAAGCAAGGGGCTGAGGTGGTGGGAGGAAGAGGAGGAGGAGGAGGAGGGGGAGGTGGAGGTGTTGAAATCCTTTCCGGAATGTTCCAAATGACTCATCCTGCATTTTGAGGCTATAGGTGGCTCCTGTCTGCCCGGCCAGACGGCTGTACTTTGTCTTAATCTGTAACAAAGGGGAGAGGAAAAAGGATCAGCGTCCCATATCCAACTACAATAGACTTTGCTGCCAACCATTCAGACAGACTTATCTGACAAATGTGATTCCAAGACCTTTCAAGATGAAACTGTACTTTCAAGTGTCCACCGAAGCCCCATTTGTCCAATAAGCTCTCCGCGTTTTACAGAGCTTTCCATTTTACTCAGCTTTGAGTGGCAGACTTGCCCTTTCAGCCTATTTAGGTGCAGATAACCTTGGGTTCTGTTTTGAGCTGGCACATGCTATGGAAACCAATTTAATTATTCTCAAACCATAGATTAGATTTTCTCATTTAAATGCAGCCTCCATCAAACATTGATTTGCGGTTTACTATCGACGTGCCAGGTGGCCAATGTTTCTAGGCATTCTAATATCCTGCCTCTCTCGAGCACCGCATTTATCTTGAGGAGCAAACTGAAGGAGTGAAGCAAGTCGCACAGAGCTGCTTACCTGTCCTCAACACTGCCAGAAGTCAAGTAGTCAACCTGGTGCACTGTAAAACATCAGACAGAAATGAAGTTGAACCAACTAATCTTTTATATTTATGAATGATCTACATTTATACGATTCACTTATGTTACGTTAATTCAACTTAAAATTCTCATTTTCGTTTTTAGACCACTTTAGAACTCATAGAGACAGAGCGCAACGTGTCACACTCTGAAAACCACGCTCCTAGATGGGAAAACTGTCAGCGCCACAATGTTCAACAAAGGGCTAAAATGCTAACAAAATACCTGTAGCTAGTGAAAAACATTAGATTTCAGCAAGTCAAGGGATTATTTGAGCACCTTAAGCCTAGTTCACATCACACGATTTTCACCCTGATTTTGCGTCGCGGAGACTATCGCAATCTTTTGAATGTTCATACTACGACATGTGTTGCTATCAACGGGAGTCTCGCCAACTGCGTTACGACCTGTGTGTGCACCCCACAAAGATTTCTCCATCGAGCCCTCGCCGACAGAGCCCCAGACAATGCGATGACGTCACCAAACTTGGATACGACACGTGGTAAAGGCACGGATATTCTTCCCAGTGTTGAATCAGATCTTGGGAGAGAAACAAGCAACCAGGGTTATGGAAACAAGCCCAAAAGAAGCGACTATCATGTGTTTAAATAACTTATTAGACTATAGAATATATAGAGAGAAAGGTGACGTTTAGAGAGCAAGCCCAAATAAGCAACTCCACTTTAGAAACAAGCCCAAAGTTGCGGCTAATAAGCGGACCTGGCAACCCTGCAGCTTGTCCTCCTCACATTTCTTCCGTCCTTTCTGCGTGCTGACGTGGGACGTATCCCACCTGTCACTGGCTAATGCTCTTTGTCAGTCATATCACACTTCTCCAGTTTTCTGGGGCGTCGGTAGCGTAATGGATAGTGCCGGCGCCCCATGTACAGAGGCGTCACCTCGCTGCAGCGGCCACGGGTTCGAATCCAGCTCGCAGCCTTTTGCTGCATGTCAGTCCCCACTCTCTCTCTCTCTCCCCCTTTCACTCACTGTCCTGTCATTAAAGGCAAAAATCCCACAAAAATAATCTTTAAAAAAAAAAAAAAAAAAAAAAGCACTTCTCCAGTTTTCTAGCATGCCAGATATCCAGTCCCAGTCACAGACGAGGGGGCGGCTTGGTCGTAGGCTTATTCACACATGAGGACTCGTTGTGGCAGACTATCTGCCGACTCACCTCCGACCCAAGGTGGCTCTCAAGATCCTCTGCGACGTCGGTGAAAATCGTGTAATGTGAACTAGGCTTTATATACACCAGAAAGGAAAAGGTATATTGACAAACTCAGTGTTGCTGGTCTGTCTCACTGTCCCTTCTTCTTACAATGCTTATCTCGGAGGAAATGATCCCACTTAATGGCCAGAAGTGACATACTTTGATATTTACATCTGTTTGATTAAATCACCAGATAATATCATTTAAGCCACGAAAGATCAAAACCAGGCATTACATAGCTTAGTTACCTACAGCAGTGCTTTTCAAACCTTCTATGCACAAGACACACCAAAGGGCAAGCCAAAATCTCAAGGCACACCTGTATTTACACCAGACAGCTTCTATAGCATGTTTGATCACTCTTATCACAACATAAGACAAAAAAATAAGACAGGTAGCTTTCATGATACTGTCTACTGACATTTTTTAACTCCTTTCTTTCAGTGGTAGGTCGTCTTCGCTGGTGCTTTGTTGTAATTTGCCCCGCACAATAAAGCGATCCATTTTTCCTCTCATGGCTTTCTCCTTTTAAATGTTATCATCCCTCACACTGGCTGCCAGTCAGGGCTTTTGATGTGTCACACACTTATGATTCCCACATGCGAACAGCACAAATAGGTTCCCTGTGAACGTTTTTTAAATTCAATTAAGTTACATATTGGAGCCAGAGTTTGCCTCTTTATGAGGAAATGGGTGCACACAACATACTGATGCAGTCAATTAAAAATTCATTCATAACTTTTTGTGTAGGCCCAGTGAAATATTGCCATAATAATGTGTGGTTATCACAAAATCCCATGGCACACCTGGACTGGCACCATCCCACCATTTAAGAACCACTGCTCTGCAGTTTATCTGGCCCAACTTAGCAGAATGCTTGCTGCATACATACTGAGTACCAGGATCTTCTTGTTCATGCCTCACGTCTCACTGCTTAAAAGCCCAGTTTTTCAGTTCAGCAGCTATTAAAATTTTAGTCATGGATTCTTTCTGTTGGTAGCACATCCCACCACAAAGCAGCTTTAGGGCATTTTTGTGTTGTTTGCTTGCAGATGTAAATGACCAGAAGGTAGATTCACACAATACAAAGTCAAAGGCGAGCGATTAATTGTTTTCCCCTCTGGTGGGGGCGGGACTTAAATGTGCTCTGCCTCCGTGAACCTGAGTGTTTTCACTTTAAATAAAAAGTTTCTCAAAGTGCAGCCAGCCGGCCAATGGTGTGCCGCAGAAACTATTTGTGCAGCTGCTAAATTTGAGGTGACATGCATGCATTAGATTTTAATAATCTGCCCATTTCAATACTTTAACTTTCAGTTACTTACATTTAATACACCTCTCAGCTGCTGTGTCAAACTGTACTCCCTAATAAGCATCTGTCAGGTTGGGAATGACAACTTGTAGGAAGCTACTGGTTGCATGGCAGCTAGTGGCACCTCATGAGTATCGAAGGACTTGCGTTCTCATTAATGCTGGTGCTGTTAGTCAAATTTAACAATATTTGGGAAAGAGCTAGGCAGTTCAATATGTAAGAGAGATGGAAAAGATTTTTGTTTTGTGTGTGCACTGTTTCTGTGTGGCCCTTAATCATATGCGGGCTGTGTAAATTGGCACTCAGTCAACAAAACTTTAAGAACCTCCGCTTTAAATGATGAATGAGTTGAGTGAAAGTGCTGCTGAGAGTTCACTAAATTAAGTTACTAAAGAAATGTGATCAGCACATTAGCAGCATGCATCGTTTGAAAGGTACAGCTTTTTTATAGTTTGAGGGAAAAGTCATGATGAAAACTTGCTGTGTGTCTTTGATAAATATTAGGTCATGATTGTTTCTTCTTAATAATAATGTGAACCGAGATGATGTTGGTAATTCAGCCCCCTCTCAGCTTTCAACAAAAAAGCCCTTTTTAAACAGCGATCCTGCAATGCTGCTGTAAAGACGATCCATCATTACATAAGCGTACTAAATAATGCAAAAAGGTGTGACATGTGACACAACAGCGTCTGCGTAGTGTGTGTGCATGTCATCCCGCCATGCCGGCTGTCCCTTTTACACAGACGTCGGTTCAGCACTGTGACTACCTCCGCTGAAAGCTCAGTGGCGGTGCAACAATGCCTGTCTACTCTGTGTTTGTACCTTTTTATAAAGAACAGCAAGCAGAGAAAAAGGGCATCGATCCCACTGTGTCCAGGCTGTATATAAATAGGCAAATCATTCAAGTTTAGTTCACTCCGCTTCCATTTTAAGGGCATGATAATGTCCCCAAAAAAGATGCTTCGTAATTGAAATGTGCAGTAAAACATTGTAATGCACACTCAGTGTAAATAAACCTACACGTGCGACGAGATATTTTGCATGCACTCGCAAATGGACACACATTCCTTTGCTCTGAGAGGAAGGCGTGGACAGATGTGTGACCCTGGAGGCGATCTGATTATAAAAGAGTGTTAAACACCACGGGAACACCGGTAGCATGGGGTAAAAACAAACCACAGAGGAAACACAGGTGTTTACACCAAACACAAAGCATGGCAGATACCGTATTGATTTCATCACTCTCAGAAATCAAAGCCGTATTTTCCTCTGTCAAACTTTTATGAGCTGGTACTGTTACGGGGAGATTTATACTTCAAGGACTACATGTCTGTTTTTACTGCCAGCTCTTTTCACCTGCCAGATCATCTCACCATAGTGTTTATTTCACTTTCATTGCTTTCCCCATACAGAAAAACCTCCTGAATGGGATCATTTGAGTGATCCTGATTGTGTTTATTAAATTAACGGGCACTCAACTGTCAAGAATAATAGCACTACTTTGAGAATCCCGATCATTTTTAGAAAGTGCTTCACCTTTGGTGCTGATGAGAATTGAATCTGTCATACAGCATGGTGAGGATAGATGAATACGCTCTCGCTGCACAAATAAACTCATTATAGGGATAATCTGTTTAACAATTTGGCAGCACACTCCCCCTGCTGATCCAATCATTTTAATAGATGATTATTCCGTGCAGGTGGATTTAATTAGGTGTAGTTGACCTGCTGTTAAGACACTATAAAAAGATTTTGCTGGAGGAATGACACATCGCAGACATCAGAAGCGATACAGCTGCGGTGCCTCCAGATGCTGCTTTCTTCTTTTCCCCCCTTTTTCTGTCTGCCAACTATATAATTAATACCACTTCAAGTATGATGGTCTCTTGAGCTGTGGTTGAAGAAAGTATGCAATTTGTCCCCATGTCTTTTTTTAGAATATTAGCTAATATCTGGAACTTTCACTGCTTTATCTTGGCGACGGCACTTTGCTGTCTCTGAAAGTTTTATGATTTAATTCAGTCTACATGTAGACAGATACTTTGGGGTTGTTGGTTTAGAAAACAGTCCCTCTCTGTCACTGTTTGTCTTCCTGGCTGTCTGCTGTTAACGGTCAAGCAGCTGCAAGTGTTGCAAGTATTGCATGTATTACATCATACTGTGTATTTTCCCTCAATTATTATCTAATTCCTCCAAATTGTGTTTGTTTTATCTGAGTTTTATAGTATAATAAGGTCATTAAAAAAAGTATGAGGTAATGCTGACCTTAAATGACCTTGTACAATATCAGATTTCCACTACATGATTAACATGTCCAAAAGATTTCACAATAATAAAATTTTGAGATATCTATAGAATATTTTGGGGAAAATCTATAAGTCAGATTAATCATTAACTTTGTTTATTGTAAATTTTGTCCTTGCTTGGGGCAAAGGAATGACACTGAACATACGAGTCTAGGGAGGCAGAGAGAGTCTTTAACCATAGCTGTAGAAAAGCATACAGAAAGATCATTTACACTTAATGTAGTACTTCACTGCTGGAGACACAAATGCTTTTGAAATTGGTGCCAGAATATACTGTTCTGTACTGGACAAATTTACGGTGCTGCTGGTGGGCATCAGTTTTTTCCCCCACAGGAAACAATATGGAAGCTGGCTGTCAAAGAACACTCTGCGTCTCAATACCTATACTACCACACTATATAGTATGCCAGAGAAGGATTTAGTATGACCCAGTACATAGTGGGTTCTAGTTTCCCGGTGCAGCGCATGGTGGCGCAGGGTGGCGAACCCCGCGCAGAGCTAGTTTCGAGCAGCACAACCCGAGGCGCGCTCAGTTTGGTAGTTTGGCAGACCGAGGTGCGCTGAGATGGGTGTGGCGGCGCAGCAGGGGGAGGTGTAGACAGATCCAGCTTGGCGCAGTGACAGTTTCGTG
>NC_065510.1:18824201-18861231 GCF_006386435.1 Epinephelus moara | reverse complement strand
TGGTGAATTGAGTAAACTCTCATTACGCCTTCGTGTGGCACATTTAAGGGCGAGGAGAGGGGCTCATTTGATTGGTGTGATGTGTGTAAAACCCACTCCACGCCTTCTCTCCTCCCTCTTTCCGACTTGCGCAGGTAGGAGGGACGGAGGTGGGAAAGAGGAGTAGCTGCACCAGCGCGCACGGTGTGCCAAACTTGCAAAATCCACCTGGTAACACCCAGTTGGCGAAGCACAGGTGCGCTGCGCCCCCGCCTCGCCCGGTCTGCGAAACTAGAGCCCAGTATGTCAAATGCAGCATGCCAAAAATACCAGGATGTTCTACAACATCCGGTCTGATTATGCAGTATGCAAGTCAGCATGCTTCTCTGGCTGTTCTGACCCATAATCCTCTGCGCAGCGGACCATACTTCACGTCGACTGCGCCGCAATCAGATGACAGCTGATTGACAGCTGGAAGAAGTTGCAATGACGGATGACAGTGCATTGAAGTAACTGATGACCAGTCGAATATTAATAATAGGAATATTGATTAAGTTTAAGTGGTCAAAATAATCATAAATATCACTAGCAACAATGGGACATAACTATAAAAATAACAATGACAGCAAACTGGAGATGTGAAACTACATACATTGCAAAGTAACAACAGCAGAGCTCTCCGGGTTGATCTCCGTCTCTGTTAAACTCGGTAAGCTGTGTTTTTCTTTTATCTCCATGGTAACAGATATATGAGTAAGAAGGTCAAAGTTCAGGGCGTAATGTAATGAGAAAGTAGTGTGTCCTTATTGTGTGCATACAGCATGTAACAGTATGTACTTTTTAAGGGCAGCTGCAGTACCTACTAAAAGTAAAAAGAAAAAGTATGTGATTCGAAACGCACCCGCAGTCTAGAATTACAGTTGAACAGTAAGATAAAATATGATTCTGAAAACATTTTAGGTGAGAAATAGGCAGCGCAGTAATGGAGTCTTGGTTTGTATTTTTTATATTATTATCTCCATTTTTACAATAGAGGAAACAGTTCAGTGCCCACTTCTTGTTCACAAATTCTCATACTACAGCCAAACAGTCCACTAAAATATATTTATGACATATTAGGCTTAAAGTAGGCAATACAGTAACAGAACCTTGGTTTATAATTCATCAGCACTGCCTAGTTTTACCATTTGATTCAATTTGGTCTGAGTTTTGGAGAGAGACAGAGAGGGAGGCGGGTCTCTCCTTCTAAATCCGCATACATACTCTTTGTGTCTGTGGTGGCAGGCATTCAAAAACGAGGAGGTACATTCTGTAGTTTGAGTAACAGCCATAGAGCCAGCAAAAGTCGCGTCATCTGGCGAATTTGAGCTGAGAGATGAGCAGGGAGATCTGGGCACTGGTAAGATGGAGGGAAGCGTACCACAGTAGATTCACACATACTACCCACAGTGTTTTAATACAAAGCTGATTGAAAATCTGCAAAGTATCCCTTTAATGGCTGGTGAAAAGGCAATCAGATGGTGGGAGACAAAGTGAGAACAGAAAGAAATGGAAATCATTTATATATATAGATATTAATAATAGATCTGATCTCCTGCTAACCCCCCACTGAGTGGTGATTCTAATGATGCAAAAAAGAAAGTCACATTTTCACTGTAAAGATGATTAAGCAAGTCAGTTACCACCACAACTGAGAAAATGCATATGAAGAAGCAATATGTTACAGTGAAAAAAACAGTGCGGCACTATCTCCTCATACCGGGTGCTGTCTTGCAGGACTGCCCTCTATCACTGAGCTGATGAAAAGGAATGGAGAATGGCAGGAAGGTGCCGCATGGATACAGACCAGAAAGTAAAGCAGCATTAAAATCTCAACACATGGCTAAGTGATTGTTGAGATCAGATCAATAATGTCACCGACCTCCTTCAGACTCTTTGAGGTTATTTTGTTTTATCAGAAAGCAGAAATCATGCCCCGCTAAATGAACGAGTCGACACAACCACGCTCGAGGTTTTGGCTGTTATCTATGTTATTTTCTCACTGTGGCTGTATACTGTAGCTGAATTCATCCAACAATGGGTGCACAGCACAGTTTTTTTTTTACTATTTTATTATTTATGCCACATGATGCACTTTCTGGTGTTTCACTAACACTCATTGAGTCCCATGGGTTTCAGTCTCAGATCCCTTTAGATAATCATGCAGTTTGTCTCAGGGGGATATTGGTGGTGCGATACTACAGCCTCATGTTCTGGTAAAGCTGCTCTCTTCAAATTTCATGTGATATTATTCAAGTTTAAAGGTATAGTATGTGGGAATTTTTTTAGATTCATGCAAATGTAATCCCCTTTAATCATCAGATATGACCACTGCAAGTGTGTGTTGATGTATTTTTCTGCAGAGACCCTGCCCTCTGTCTGTGTTTTCTTATTTTGTTATGTTATCAGCATGTAGCCCCCAGCCAATAACAGAGCACAGGAGAGGTTGGCATGTTATAAAAGGGTAGCAATCAGGTAGTAGCAGCATGCATCCAAGGGGAAGCTACAAAAATTGCAGACCCAACACTGACATGTACACAAATGTAGCAAGGCGAAACACCAAGAGGACTAAGCTCGTTCCAAAACAACACTGCCCAAATACATGGGGTTTTTGGTTTTGCAGGACGCAGCAGTGCACGCTTCAGTCAGTTCTGTGACCGTGCTGTCTCAGCCTGTGCTCTGAGTGCATGTTCATACTTTATGTGATCACCTGCGTGCATCTTTGTAAGAACGTCAAACAAAAATACGGATTTATTTTGGTTAGATGACAATGAGAAGTTGGACTGAGTGGCAGAGTGTGGCCCAGTTTTATTTCTAAAGCTTGTAAAGGAGGAGTAGGGGTTGAAATCTTTCCCTAGGAATTGGGACACCACTCACTACGTCACTGTGTCGGTTGCGTTCACCCATACGGAACTATTTTGTAGGGGTAGGGCTAAGGGTATTGGGACTGGCCCTAAATATCAATATATTTTAACACTATTTAGTTGTACATACTTCAAAGTATAACCTTTTGATGGTCAATTGATTTATTAGCAGTCAAGTGAAGCTCATTTAAAAAACTGCAGGGAAGTCTTACATTAACACAGCTGCAGCCATGCCGGCAGTACAAGTAGCAAAATTCTTAAGTGTATCTTTGTTAATTGCTGATCACCAAAAACTAAAAAAAGAATTTCTGTTTAAAGTTACAGTTAGGCTTAAGTTTTCTGTGCATTTAAACTTGGTGTTAAGGCAAAGATCAGGCTAATAAACAACTTTATCTGTTACGGTTTTGCTAGCGCATGTGTCAAGTGACAAGACGACCTAGCTGACAAGAACACCCATCAGGCACACAACACTATGTATGATGCAGGACATATGGCACCACCCCCAGGTGACACTCTGTGTTTTTTGGAAGTCCGCTCAAAAACCAGAGTGAATCCAGGGTTATCTTTTACTTTTGCTGGTGAGCATTCAAGAAGAAGAGAGATGTGGAATTTCTGTTGGACAGAAAAGCATAGTTAGCTTACTTAAGTATCAGCTTACAACAGCTGTAATGTTCCTACAATATAAGTTTGCAGTGTGTATACAAGCAGTGTTGCGTGGTGGGGACAAATTTGGAGGAATTTAGGTAATTATTATCCAGCATGCATGTAAATGTGATTTGAGCAATATTCAAAATGCCTTTCAGCATAATGAGGGCTCTTGTATTGTTTGCTGGACCATGCTTGCTATTGACGATGGTCACTAACGATTCATTTGAATTCGTTTTGGCAGGTGGAAGATTGCTCGCTCGCAGAGGTATGGTTCACAATAATGTAAAGTCCCAAAAAGAACTTTAAAATCTATTTCTGCTCATATGACGGTACAAGTAGGTAAAAGAGGCGCACAAGGCCAGGTTAGCAAAGTTAAATTGCAGAGAAAAATGGTCACCAACCTTTGTAGAAGTGAGTGGCATAGAAAGAGGAGGAACACAGCCTTTATTTTGAATGTCTTTAGATTCACAAAGAAGACCCTGGGCAAAATCAAAGTGGCCAACTCACAAGGAGGTGGACAAGTACCTCAGCAAAACCTATAACGTCCTAGCGACCTAGCGACCTAGCTTAAGCTGTTAGCAGTTAGCGTCACCAACGAACTAGCTGAGCATATACTGCACACAGTGATTGAGTGAGACACTGATCTTATGAGAACTGATTCATGGCTCTGCTTCAACTGTGCGAGAGCCTGACAACAGACAACCACAATTTCTGACGTGCCAGAAATTCATCCAAAAGTTTGACGGACAGTCAGGAGCAGTTATCAGGCCATCGTCTGCCCACACTTCCCCTTGTACACTGCACGGCAAACAGCGTCCAACAAAGCTGAAACCAATCCAGCTATAAAATGAGGCTGTATGCCCAGCTTTACTTAATAAACCTCTGATTTCTTGTATTGTTTTCGAGGATGTCTCTGTTTCAAAAGACATTTAAGCCAATGTGTTCCTCATTTGCTTTCTGCCTGGACTGTTTACTTGCCTGCAAACTTTTTAGACCGTGCTGCACTGGTTACATGATTCTCTCAATGAATTATTGTTCTTTACTACTTAAATATCTTTCACCGATACCCATCCATGGTACCTATTTGCAGAGAAGGCATGCGACAAGTGTTTCTGCCCTGTGTAGAGTTGGCAGGAATGCAGCAGACTTGCATAACCTCTCAGCTTAAGTTACAGCATCCCTCAATGGGGAAACGCTTCAACGATTTAAAGTGTGCGAAACAGTCAGAGGTAGCTGTATCATCTTCCTGTCACTTAACAAAAGGTGTTGTTAGCTGACTGCCGGAGGAAAGGCTGCTGGATGGATGGATGGATACACGGAGAGGGGAGGGGGCTGAAGTTCTCGAGGATGAAGTGTTTGTAGTCAAGCAGTGATTTGCCCTTTTTAACGGTAACTCCTGTCTACCTTTGAACCTCCAGATACAAATTGAGAAGGGATCCTCTGAATCCGTGAGATACTGTAATTCTCTCAGATCCTATTTCACCCTCCCAACAAAATAGGAATGCAGAAGAGAGAGGAGGGCAGGAGGAGAAGGGACGCAAAAACACTTCCACTGTTTCTCCCATGTGCCCCAGAATTTTTTTTTTTCTGATACTCAGCTCATGTCCAATTCCCACAAGTGTAATCCTCTTTGCTGCATAATGTTCCTCTTTACTTTCCAGGAATGTGGTGTGGTCAGAGGTGTTCTAATCCATGGGTTGGTGCTTTTCGTTCTCACTACATCTCTCTCTGTCTCTCTCTCCTTCTCTCCTCCTTACTCTCTCCACCCTGTACTACTTTATCTTCAATCAAACCTCCTTCCATCCACTCCCCCCCCATCCCCTCTAACCCATTTTATTTTGTCTAAAGAAGAGGAGCTGGACTATTTAACTCCACCTGTGTGGTTCAGTCACCCTCCTATCTTTCTTCCCGTGGACCATCAGCCAGCGAGAGTAGTGATGGAGGGTGAGATTCTTCGATCGACCTCCCCTTGCCCCCCGGCAGCTTCTCCTCTTCTTCCCAATCTTAGCAACGTGCATGGTGCTGCACTGTGCGGACTGCGGAGGAGCGAATGTCACTCTCAACTATTTTCTTATGGCTTTCTGTCTTCCGCCGGCAGAAGAGACACCACCCAAGAGTAGATTTTCAGCAGAAATGCCAGCATGAATGCCAAGCATGCCACCACTCCACTTCTGCCTCACTTTCTTTCACTCTCTACTTTAAAAAACTGTTTCTCAGTACCAAAGAGCCATCACGATTTTCTGCCCCCTTGCTCTCTCTTATTTCCCTGTCTAGTTTTTTTGAGCACCTGAAACAAAGAGCTCCTCCTTCCCTTTTAAAACCATCATCGACATGGACACAGCACTCATGACTCCTCCACCGATGCTAGAAAAAGGCCTCGAGTTCCAACCGGTCTTATCTTCTTTAGAGTCAAGCATATCCCCAAGAAAAAGCCTTCTGCTAATCTCTCTGTCAGTGATAGAGGCGTGTCGGGAATGTAGCATAGCATACCTCAGTGGAGCTGACCCAATAAATCACTCCACTTTGCATCACTTCAGATGTGTCTCAGCAGTTCATTTAGCGTACAGTGAACGGCCCAGAGGGGCTCTCCACCTCTGCTATCGCACAGGTTTCTGCAGTCCTGGGGCCGTGTCGAACTGTCAGTTGGTGGTCATGTCTGTCTGTTATCTCTAAGTTTTTCCATCTCTCTGTGTCCTCTCTCTCAGTCTTGTCCTCTGTGTCCTCTCACCGTCTTGTCTGTTTCTTTCTACGCGGAGGAGGCCCTGGCTGTGTCTTGTGTCTGGCATGTGCTGATGCTCACAGAGCTGCCTCTGTCTGAGAATGTGACCATTTCAATAATCCCTCATTTACATTTTTAAGCTGTTTTTCAGTGCAACGGGCAAGTGGAGACCTGTTTCTCTGCCACGCTGACAATGGAGAGTGTTGCTATGGTTTTCTGTAATCGCCGTAATGAGAATGCCAGTTGTTTACTGTGAAAACCAGGGAGGAAAACAGGGCTGACACCGCTAATTAAAAAAGTGAAGTGTGTGTGTGTGTGTGTGTGTGTGTGTGTGTGTTTCACTGACTGTGAAAGTGATCAGAGCCAAGCCGTCTGTCTGACAAGGACAAGACAAATCATTTTGACTTAGTTTGTTTTGATAAAGAATTAAGAAGAATTAATATTTGTCAAGAAAGAAAGGCTTTTAAAAAGGCTTCAAAAACACAATGGCCTCTGTATTCATGTGGTGCGCACCAGCAGTAGCACACACACAGTGGCAGTGCAATTTTGTGTCGGGCCTATTATGTGCGTGTAGTGCAATGTCAGTATTCAGTTTGGTATGACATTGCACCTGCAGAGAAACTTCTTTTCATATGCACACATGCAAACAAAAAAACAAACAGATCTGGAATTTGGTTTTTACTTGAATAGTGTTACAGGACAATTTGGCCCTACATATTCATCCTATCATTTTTATATTTGGATCATTTAAAACATTACCTTTAAAGGTCCAGTATGTAGGATTTAGGGGAATAAACTGGCAGAAATTTAGGTATGTGAGTAAGTTTTCCTAATGTATACATATCTATTCTGGCTCTAGATAGGGCCATTGGCATTTTCACCTTGGCCACCATAGTTCACAGCCACTCCGCAATGACTGTCGGAAAAACGCAAATTCTTTTAACATGAAGCTGCTTTTATATAGTGTTTTTACTGGTTTAAATCAGTGGGTCTGTTTGTTTTGTAAAGGAAGAGACCTCTGCCAGTAATTCAGCTCCCGGTATAAATCTCCTGAAGGTCTGGATCTTATCAAAGAGCCGAATGGCATTGGAGAAACATGAATTTGTAACGTAAAAGTGTTTTATTCAGTGTTTATACCAGTTTAAATCAACTGTTCAATGTGTTTTGGAGAAGAAGAGACCACTGGAGATAATTCTGTTCCCAGTACAAAACCTCCTGAACACTGACGGAATCCTAACCAGGAGAAGTTTCAGCTGGTTGCAATCTGCAATCCTCGCCACTAGATGCCACTAAATCCCCCCAAATCTTACACACTGGCCCTCCCCTTTTTCTTCTTACGTTTTTTTGGCTTTTTGCCTCTATTTGCTGGGACAGCTTCAGAGTTAAAGGGGAAAAGAGAGGGGATGACATGCAGCAAAGGGTCGCAGGTTGGAAAACAACCCGCAGCTGCTGGGGACATAGGCCTTTGTACATGGGGCACCTGCTCTGCCAGGTGAGCCACTGGGTGCCTCACACGCTAGTCCATAAATCAATTTAGTTTGCTTGTAACACAAGTCCGTGTGACACTCCTAAAATTGGCTCCTTGTTATCCTTTCTCTTTTATTCAGTCAAGTATCTCTATATTTTTTTTTACTATAGTGGTTGTCATCCAACAACTGCATTCCCAAATTGACCTCTATATATCCAGAGGAATTTACAGTCATGGAACAAGACTTAAAGCCTGGTGGCACTCGGTACAATAGGATTCAACAAGCAGACAGTCGGTCCAAATTCCAGCCGCGCCCTCTGAATCAACCAACAAGGCTTCAGCCGACCATTAATAGAAGGTGGGGTCTGCGGATATACAAACTAGGCATCTGCTCCGTCATTCATCCAAATTAATCTATGGTATCTGTTAAATGTAGGAGGTATGCGGCACTTAAAGAATGCGCGCTGCATATGTCCGCAGAGCTAAACACGGCGCCATTTACAGTGCGGCCGGCCAAGATGAAAACGACCCCTCATGTGCTGTACAGTGAGGCAAAATCTATTTGTGATGGTTCAACTGTATCCCTGAAACAGCGGGTGATATTCATAGTTTAAGTTATTTCTATTTGTTGGAGCCTGTGTTGTCATTCCAGTGTGATATATTCCCGTGTAGTTGGATTTTCCCCTTTTTGGCCTGGTACTCCCAACGGACCCTATATTTAGGTGAGAGGCGGGAAGAAATGTTTTGGTGATTTAAGGAAGAAATATGTGTCCATCAATGCCCATTGTCTCCGTCAATATTCGTACGTTTTAAACCCCACCTACACACTCATTAGAAATTACTCAGGGGAAAGCACTGGACCAAAGCCAGAAGTCATTCATTACTTGAGCCTCGATTTAATTTGAAAGGTTATTTCAGACATCCAGTAAAATTAAGCTCTATGATATGCCAACTCTCACATTAAAGGAATTATAACTAACTTTTGTCTGAGATCAGAACATCAAATGCTTCCTGATGAATCACTGTAATAAAATTTGGCTTAATATGTGTTAATCCTTACAGGCTGTAAAAGTCATGTTTTACCCTCGGATCCAGTAATTAAGATTCCATGACAATTACCTAAAACTGCAGTAAGGAAGATTTCAATAATAACCCGACAAGTTCTGTTGCTTTCCCCAAATATTACTTAAAATATGAGGAAGTAGGAAAACATTTTTAAACCTACCCTCCTCAGTAAAGTGATGCTCTGCAAGAGTAGCACCACTATTTTCTTCATGAGAAAACTTAATCTTGAACATTGCTTTAGGAGGAAAAAGAGGTTTAAAGAAAAGTGAAATGAAAAATCTTCCTCTCTGTGTCGGAGCAGGGTAACTCCAGGCGACTCTATAATCCCTCTCTTTCTCAATGTATGAGTGCAGACAGAATCAAGAATCCACTTAAATGAATTATTGAGTGTACTCAAACAGAACAAATACTCTGCAAAGATTCCCAATTACAGTAATGAGAGTAATTAGTTACTTTCCACCACGGCTAATGGCAGCATGATCAATATTCTATTAAAAACGATGTGTATCTGGAATGCTTATTGGCCTTTTTCACAAAAGACATTCTGACTTATGCTTGTGGGAGGAGCGCAATAACATTTCAGACAGGACGATCAGGTCAAGGTTTAACCATTTATTGGAGAGGGCAGAAAAAATAAGCACCAGCCAGACTGTACGAGAACTAAAATGGGTGAGATGGTCGTGAACTTGATAACTGTGACTATAAAACCACTCCTGTCCCTACTTGAACTACTGCGATGCTCCATGATGGCTCCATTTCATTTAGATGTCCCAGTAAGCTGCATAAATGGAATACAGACATTCATTAACTAATGTTTTAATTACACCTGTGTGCAAAAAACTGTCTGCTGTGACAAAAGGCAATGAGCTAAATGATTATTTTTGGTTGGTTTGAATGCTTTGTTATCAAAGAATCGACAGCCAGAAGGCCCTGACTGCACAAAAATGGATATTTCCCCCTCCATTTAAAAAAGAAATCCAAAACTTCCGCCGGCGTAAACTGTCCTCCACAGTCTTTTTAAAAAGGTCGTTACCTTTTTAAAAACACCTACTGGAGATCTCATCACCGCTGATTCCCCTTTGATATAAAGACGAAGGAACTCAAAGATATAAGTAATGCTCTTATTAGAAAAATGCGAACCTTCCACTCCTCATCAAAATTGTCCCACTATCTGCTGGTTTGACCGGACCTGATCAAAGACCATTGTTTCTGGTGGACTTCAAACCGCAGACACTGAGGAGGACCAATAATGCTAGGCACAGCACACGCCTCCCTTCATCGGTGAAGTGGCGCAGCAGTTCTAACTTTCAGTCTAAAGTAGTCTTTAGACTGAACAGAGCTAACAGAAAGTAATGAAACAGGAAGTCCACTATTGTTGTTGCTTCTGAGAGAACAATAGGCATGTGCAAGTTGAAGAGTCATCATTTCCAAAATGCTCCAGTTTACATGTCCGCGAGGATACAAAGAATACAAGAATTGCATCTTACAAGGCTTTTTCATTTTAGACCTAAAACTCTGTTCGGGTGTGGATAAGAGGCCAAATGCAGAGGATAATATCCATTTTCAAAAATATATGTATATGTTGAGACCATAGACTACATGTGAATGATGCATCTCCACTGTACAACAATGAAGCCAAAATATGCTGGACACGTCCACTGCCATCTTACGCTGGTAGCGCCATTTGGAGCTGGAGTCTGCACAGTAGTGATCTCTACAGTATCAAGTTCCTGCCCATTTACACGTCTGTAAAATACGACTTGAACGTACAGCAGTGTGATAAGAGCCTTCTAAAATGAGAGAAACCATCTTTTGGACAAATTTATTTGGCGTGTACTTTGGTCGTTGAGTTTGGCCCATGTCCCGTCAGTGTATGACCTATACTGCAGCCAGCCACCAGGGGGGCGATCGGGATGTTTTGGCTTCACTTTTGTGGGGTCATGTCGTTCATGTTTGATACAGTCTACGGTGTAGACAGGTCCTAAATCAAAGCACAGCACTTTCACACAGGTGTTATTAGTAACAGCAATGATGTGGCTGTTTAATTCAGGTATGTCAAGGAGCCAGCATACACAGTATCAAGGCTCTGTACCTGACACATCTAAATGGAATGCAGGCATCATTAATGCTGTTAGTTATCTATGTGTTTGATACTGTGGCATGTCAAAATACCTGCCATGTAACATCATCATGCTCTCATGGGATGTTTTGAACATCACTTTATATTCTTTAAAATGTGTTCAGTGCAGTTTATAGTAAAAAATAAACCTGTTTACATCCTTAACTCAGCCTCTATAAGCATTTTGAATGAAGGACACGTTGACTTGTCGTTGCAGGAAGTACACAGGTGTAACTAAGAACATTAATGGTGTCTCTGTTCCAATTAGAAGTGTCAGTGAGTTATCCCAGGGAGGTGACATACACAACACCAAGGACCTGTGACTGAAATATCAAAGTGGAATGAGGACATGATTAATGTTATTTGTTACACCTGTGCGTTTCCTGCTATGGCACGTCAAAGTACTACAGAGCTGTCTCGCTCTTGGTTGGTTGGTTTGCTACATTTTTTATGTTGGGAACGTCACTTTACTTTAGTTACAGTCCTTGAAATAAGATTTCAGAGAAATATACAATAAGAGTAAGTAAACAGAAAAATATTTATTTAATTTCGCCACCATAAACCCTTCACGCGGAGGACACTTTGACTTGTCGTAGCAGAGAGCACACAGGTGTAACTAATAACATTAATGCTGTAGCTCTGTTTTATTTAGGAGTGTCAGCAAGTCATTCCTGTGAGGCAACATACATAACACCAGGGCCCTGCGACTGAAATGTATAAATGTTGTGCAGTGAGAAGGGTATAATGACTTGAATTTGCATAAGCGTTTGACAGGTGTTGAGCTCAGGGCATATTCCTTTCTCCCAAGAGCCCTCCCTGCTCCGAAGTCAGACAGCATCATTTTCTAATACGATTTTCACGGGCTGTTGTGGGTGAGATTTTGCTACTTTTATGTCTGCATAAAAACACCGGAATTATATGTAGCTATCAAAGAGTGTTGGATTTTGCAGCCACAACCACATGAAGTCGTGGTGAGTCAGAGGGGTATAATAGCATCTTTTATCACTTGCAGGTAATGGGCAGGTTGACAGCTGACACTGGCTTCCTGTTAAATCATCAAAGAGGGAAGTTACAGGCTTGTCAGAACACGGCACTTCCTCGAAGACACCCCCACCCCTTACAAAACACACACACATAAACACACCCACAGACACACACCTAAATGGATGGGTGAGGTTTGACATCGTTGACCTCTTCACCTTTGCCCTCTGACTAATTTCACCTCTGTGACGGAGGGTCTGTCTTTCTCTGTCCTCCAGTCCACTTATGCCGTCTCTCTCTGTCTGCAGACCTGAATGAGTGCGGGCTCAAGCCGAGGCCTTGTAAACACAGGTGCATGAACACATATGGGAGTTACAAGTGCTACTGCCTCAACGGCTACATGCTGATGCCTGATGGGACCTGTGGAAGTGAGTCTGTCGCTCACACACACACACAAACACACATGTCTCTGTTTGTTTTGTTGTCTGACATGTAGATATTCTCAACCCTGATCTATTTTCTGCCTCATGTTTTTTCTCAGTCGCTCTTTTTGTAGCCTGGGTGTGCTACTGTGAAGCCGTTCTTCACTTAACTACAAATGTATTCATCTGAATGCCAGTGCGAAGCAATGCTGATGACATATGCTCTCTATTATAAAATACGTTTTCCCACTTGTGTGAGTACCTCTGACAGCAGCCTCGCAGTCCTTTGATAGACTGTTTTGATTAAAGCCCCACGTTGATCCGCTTCATTCTAGCAACTCCGCAGTCTGAAGGACCCCTCTGAAGAACCCTAAGAGGCCTAAAATGAAAAGTATGAAAGAAACACAATCTTAAGACCCTTGAGTGAATGTGCAGTTCTCATTGGTTGCCCTGAGGTATTCTGCAGAATGGGAGTTAATGCCTGTACATGTCTCTCTGTAAACTCTGTTTCCCACCTGATAACTATTTTCTCCTCACGTTTCCACTCGAGCATGGCGTGACTCTCAGTGCCTCATTTTAATTAGTTCTTTTTTATCAGGAGAAAATTCATTTTCCCACCCTTTTAAAGTCTGAATTGCTCACCACTTGGGGCAATCTCAAACTATTCCAGGTGTTGTTGTGTGATGATAGCATGATAGTGTTAAACACCTTACCGCTCTTCTTTTCTCCCCTGCTACTGCTTTGATCAATAGATTGCTGTAGCATTTAATCAGCCCGGCCTGCCTCAGTCATCAAACTGTGCTCCAGGGTGCCTGCGGCAGCCGAAGTGGCAACGGCAGCATGAGCCTCACTTTTAATTTCCTTTTTAGGATACGAAGTTATTGTGAGAAGCCGAACAAAATCTGTTCCATTATGTTATTATTTTGGAGGGTCTTGATCTGCCCGGCACGGCTCGACAACAGAGGCGCTGCACACTGCACACACTTCGATAGGATGGAGATGGATTACGATTCTTTAGGTGTAGGAAGGGATGAAAGTGGGTGAGGGAGGATTGCGTGGGCTAAGGTGTGAGCCTAGAGTGACTGCGCAGCACAGGAATCTAATAATGGCAGAGTGTGAGCTGCTCTGTTGTCTGCACCTCAGGGTCAACTCGGCTAATATCTGAAAAGGCAGGCAGCGGCCTGGCACTCACACACTAGCTGGAGGATAAAGTGTGAGTGTGGATGTGAGAAGGAAAGAAAGTGAGTGTGAGCATTACGAACAACCCCCCCCTACTCCCACCACCCCCCTCCTTCTCTCCCTTGTGGCACCATCATGTGTTAATATGTGTTGTGTTTCCCTTGTGTCCGTCAGACGCTCGCACTTGTGGCATGGCCAACTGCCAGTACGGCTGCGAGGTGCTGAAAGGAGAGGTCCGATGTCAGTGTCCATCGCCGGGGCTACAGCTGGCTCCGGATGGAAGAACCTGTGTGGGTATGTCCTGGTCTTTATATATCTCCACAGGCCTGAAAACTGAGCCTTGTGGCCACCACTCCCTTCCATGAGCCGCTCATGTAAAGCATCACAAACAATTATTATTTATTTATTTATCATTAATTTTTTTTATGTTCTTCTCAGCTTTTAAATTAGCTGAGTGATAATCAAATGCAACAGTTTTGGCAGAGCAAGAAAGAAAACTTGGCTGTGAAAATATAATTTTGGAACTCGAACAAAACCTATTAGTGAGCGAAGCCCACATTCATACAACTAAATTAACCAATTCGCCTTTTTTTTTATTTTTGATCACAGACCCCAACAATTTAACAGGCCTCGCCAACCAAATGGTGACTTTATTCTGCTAACTTCCTCCAGCTGTTACAGCAGAAATGCGATCAGGGGCAGCCCACCCCTCTCCCCTCCTCCTATCCTCCTCCTATCCTCCCCTCTTTCCTCTATTATATGGAGCAGCTCCTCAGATAGGTAGCTAACAGAGGAAGGGGGCAGTTGAGGCAGTTAACCTGTGTCAGGTTTAGGCTGCTCCAGACGAGACTGTTCCTGTTACGCCTCCTTACAGTCCCACTTAAGTCGGGGCTGGCTAATAGGGGGCGGAGTTCTAAAACAGGACGCTCATCAATCATGAAGAATGATGGAGGAGGGGAAGAAAAGGTTGCCTGCAACAGGTGTTACGACAGTTCAGGGAATGTTTCCGAATCCCTTGAGAAGCTGATGCTTTATGGAGAGTTTTATGGAGAGTTTCTAATCATATTTATGGAGGTGATTCCTTCCAGTAACCAGAGCTTTAGATGGTAGAGTCAGATAAAAAGCAGTTTTTACTCATGTGAAATGTGTCAACACATTTTTGTTGTAGCTTTAAAAGTGGTCTGGGCCCATGTTTATCAAGCATTTGCTTTTGAATGCTCCAGAAATCTAGTTCAGTAGTAAAAGCATCCTGAGCAGAGCGTGGAGAACGAGACTCTTTATCAAGGAACTTACCCTTTTTTTTTCCTTTTTTTTTAAAGTGTAAAGGTACAGTCACATTACACTGCCATCCTTTGCTCCATCTCCCATTCACTTCTATTGAAGCACAGTGAATGGAGGACAGTGAATTCAAGTCTGCATTTCCTGTTTTGCTGCAATCTCTAAGAACAGGCAGCCAGAGTCAAAGATTAACTCAGCCCTGTGGTTCATAAATAATTTGCAATGTTTTAATTTGTATGAAACAGCTCCACTACTAATTAACATGTGAAATCAACACCTATCTACTATTTTTGATATATAAATGTGGATGAATTATGTAGGAGGAAATAAAAGGAAATTAGCACAATGTGAAACACAGAGAAAACCAAACTGCAGGAAAGAAATTCCGCAGCTGGTGGACGATATAACAAGCAGAAATCACCACATCTACCACGCTGACAAGTGCAGACAGCGAAGATACATGAAAAGAGACTGAAAACAAAATCAGTGCCAGCTTTATTTGTGTTGTTGTGTTGCACCCCTGATAAATGACTTATGGAAGCTAATGTATGTCATAAAGGATTTGATGAAGAGCTTCTATTCTTTGCAAGTAGCAGTGAAAGTGAAGAATTTTCACCCTTTATCTTGAGCTTAAGTCCAAAATTGAACTTGTAGCAGCTTGACAGATACGTCCCAGATGGTTGACGAAATATATTTTGGTTAATTGGATTCATGATTTGATGTGAAATGTTTCAAATTTCGTATTGCCTTTTCTTTTTCTTTTTTTTAATGAACACTTGCTATCCGTGTACTAAAAATGGATCACGCCAGAAATCCCCTTAAGAAGGATGTCTGATGATCCACTCGGATGAAGTATTGACTTGTTTTGCACTGTGACAGAAAATTAATGACAAAGCGTATTGATGTTTTGCATTGTTGCAGAAGTTTGGTATGAGACAGCTTCATATTTCAATGCTGCCTCTCATACAAATCGCTTAATGTATCAGACAAGTTGTCAAGTAAAACACAATTGCGGGGCTTAATATCAGCTGATGTATAATGTAACTATGAATAAGGGTTTTAATCTGATGCGTAAAGATTTGCTGCTTTGAAAAATCCAGTCAGAGCCATCTTCAAATCCAGATGTAATGTTCATTAAAACAGGCATTTATGAGCAATATTAATATTCATTTTGACAGTGACTGTATTTATGTGTGCAAATGTGTGTGTTATGTAAAACATGATCATTCACAACTCCTCTGTCAGTAGCTAAATAATTCAACTGTTGGCCATTAGGCAGCTCCACTGGAGCAGTTTGGGATTAAGCACTTGCTGATGAGAACCTCAACAGTAGTTGTTAGGGTATAAGAGAGCTCTGCACACTTACTTCACTCGCTTGTGTTCCCAGCTGGTCCAGGTGTCTCTGTGTTTTGAAGGTCCTTTTAAACAACAGTCCCTGTAGTGCCGCGGTGCCTCAGCTGCATTATGCAGCAAATAAATTAATGATTTTAAGGCAAATGCGTTGAGCCTCTCCTGCGTCTAAATATTAATGCCCACATGCCTGCAAAGGTGATCAACAGAGACACTTAGAAAAGGTCTTTAAATAATGAAACAAGGTATTGTGCATTGTATTCTGCTCGCTGAACAGAATACCTAATGTGCTTTGTTCATAAATGAATACTAACCAGGGGAGGTGAAAAAGTCTTCTGGTACGAACAGAGATGTTTGTTTAGTTTTGGATTCAATTGCCTTTTTCTTTAACCTTGAAGTTTTTCATTGCGTTGTGTTATTTTGAATGCATTACGTACTGTATGTGACCAACTCTAAAAGAAGTTTTTAGTAAAAAGTGATGAATACATTACGTTTTAATGTGGATATTTTCTCCTGTGTAATAACCTGCATCTTTGATTTCTCCTCTTGCAGATGTGGATGAGTGTGCAGCAGGGATCGCGGTGTGTCCCAGGTTCAGGAAATGCATAAACACCTTTGGTAGCTACATCTGCAAGTGCCACGAAGGCTTTGACCTGCAATACATCAATGGGAAATACCAATGCATAGGTACTGTCACAAGGTCTCCTCAGTGAGGCTTTTACAGATAAAACCTACAAAGGTCATGGATGCACTTGTTTTGACTCATAACCAGGTTATTTTTAGTGATGCAGGTTTGCTTTTATACCAGACACTGAGGGAGCTTATAGAAAAGATGGCACACACACATATTAACACATTAAAAAAAATGCACTTTGAATAATAGTCTGGTGCAATTTGTGCCTGCTTTAATACTTTCTCCTGCAACTTCAGAAGATAACCACCACTCAGTTACTGTTCTTCTATGCAATTATGACAGACTTATTTTATTTTACTTATTTTATGCTGCTTTATACTGCCATTTCACTGTTGTTTCAGAGGCTAATATTTTACTTTATACTCCTCTGCATTCATCTGGTAGCTGTAGTTAGCAGTCGCTTTGCAGATTAAGGTTTTACACACAAAACACATGATCAGTTTATCAAACATGACGCATTATTATAGATTTATCCACTCACCTGTATATAAAGACATTCAAATTAGCTTTACCTTGAACTGCTACAACATCAGTAATAATAATCCAGTAAAGTCCTAATACCACATCATAGAAATACTCTGTTACAGGTAAAAGCCCTGCATTCAGCACCTTGCTTAAGTACAGGTACAAAAGTATGCACATCAAAATGTACTTAAAGTGCAAAAAGTAAAACTACTCATGATGCAGAGTGCTCCATTTCAGTATGATATATAATACATTAGTGATGCATTAAAGTATACATTACTTTCATGTTGGAGATGGGCTTATTCGTCACTATATGCACTGCTTGGTAGTGGGAGTGGGAATCACCAGAGGCCTCATGATATGATATCTAATAAGGTTTCAGTCTGCTCATCTAATGTCAGTCCTTTTTATTGCAGCAAAATGTATCGAAAGGACAGAAAAGGCAACTGATTTTATTATTCCAGTATTTTAGTTCTCTACCAAAGTTTATTTTTTAGTTGCAATATTGATAATTTATATAGAGAAAGAATCAATACTTGGCTTTCTTGTATCGATACAATTTTGCCATGCAAAATATGGCGATACTATGCTGTATACATTTTTCCCCCACCTTTACCAGGTAGCAGTCAAGTCTTATCTTCATACATAACACATTATCATTTATTTGTTAATTTTATTTTGTATTATTAATCGGAATCTGTAAAGTATTAAAGCTACCAAATAAATGTAGAAAAAGTACAATATTTTCATCTTAGATGTAGTAAAGCAGAAGTACAGACTAGCAAAAAGTGGAAATACTCAAGTTAAGTTCGAGTATCTCGAAATTATACTTGAGTAAATGTACTTTGTTTTATTCCATCACAGTGATAAAGTAACATTTTGATAATTGAATTTAACTTAACGTAACGTAATAGAGTCCTACAATGAGACACTGCCATGTTTACTCTTTTTCCACCACTGGTGCTAACTACTTTTTAAGAAGTTGATTTTACTGTATTGAGACCTGCAATGTAATATAATACAGTATAGCATCACATGTAAAATATACCACTGCTTAGGAACTTGAAAATTGATCTAAAATCAAAGCAGATACATATCGAAGTCAGTTTAGTCCATCTCACAAAGTAGGATCACTGATTCCATTCATTTACATTTGCAATGCTCTGGAGTGAAAGTGATAGATGAAGAAAATACTAAATAAAGAATTAGAATACTTCAGATTATATATAGTATATTTATAGTATATAGTATGCCGGCAAGTTGCACTGGTGTTTCTATAAGGTCAACAAAATGTACAACATGTTTTCCTTTGTTGTCTGTGCTCATGTCTTTTATATGTGTTATTTTGAAGGGCCTTTTAAGGACAGGCATTACAAATTATCACTGAGATACATTGCATTGCATAACTGTCTTGCACAACTATATCCATATTGTATTTGTCCCTATCAAATAAACGTTAACACCATACTAAACCATATCATGTATTCTACACACATCCATAGGGTTACACTGAATCTTAGCAGCATTTGGAAGATGCACCATCTCCAATCTTTACTTATTAATTTTGTTTTTTAGAACAATTTTTTAAAGCAGTTCCTCCAAAATGCTTCAAAATGCTAGCTCTGTGTCAGAGAGGATCTCTGATGAATAACTCTCATTTTGCTCTGGCATTCACAGAGGGATCACTGTTATTCACTTAAATGCTTTCACTAAAAGTACGTGTGACATAAACTTTGAGCCCTCCTTGAAGTGGATGCGAAGCAATTATCCTTTGATATTCCTCTGTTGCGTCTGAAGGTTTTTCACACTTGCACCCAGTAGCTGAATGCTGTTATGTTTCCATTATCTTTCAGATGTGGATGAGTGCTCTTTAGGTCAGAGCCACTGCAGCAGCTTCGCCACTTGCTACAACACGCCAGGCTCATACAAGTGCAAATGCAAAGACGGCTACAGGGGGATGGGCCACGACTGCAAACGTAAGAGCTGAGAACCAAAACCCCTTGGCCCCGATGCTCACTTTTGCAAAGAGGAGCGGGGCCTCACATTTTTGTTTTCTCTGCCCGTGCTTTTTAAAAAGCCAGGAAAGCAAGAAGGAGGGAGGAATAGCTTCACAAGCACAGAGTCGGGACTGAAATTCCTTCCTTTGTATTGGCTGTCAGTCATTACTTGAATCACCCTACTCCCTTATCACATGTGCCCAGAGTGAGCCTTGACTCCTCTCATGACATCTGGCCATTTTAATCAGCCAAAAAGAGGAGTCATCATCAAATGTGATATATTTCTTTTCCTGGTAGTTTGTTTCATTTTGCTTGCCGACACAGAGTTCATTACTCTGTGCGTCTGCAGTTTTTTACAGCCGCTCAGTGGACAAGAAGTCATTTATTCTCCACAGTTATTTAATCATCTAACAGACACAACTGCTGTAGCAGTCTATAGAGTAGAGAGGATGCCTCCTGGTGTAGTGAGCTGCAAATATTTCACCCTGTCGCCTGCCCAAGGGGGTGTGAGCCACAAGTGCTCCGGGAGTCGAGTTGCAATATCCTATTTGTGTATCACATATCAAAGTCGCCCGCAACCTGAGAAGGCAATAACTGAGTTCAAACATCGTGCCTTTGTCCACTCTCATTCTTCACTCATGAAACCCTTATGAAGCCCCCCCACCACCGCCACATCACACCACCACCCCCAGTCTCAGTCTCTGCTCCTGACGTGAAGAATGTGCTGAGGAACAAAGGAAAAGGAGGTGTAACTTTGATGACATCAGCAAAGTGAGGGTGATCTCTGGGGCACAGCAGCCTGTTTGAGTGCAGGGTTCATTCCGCACACACAGAGCAGCTTTAGCCTGATGCTGCGAGGCCCCTGGCTATGAACACACAAAGAATTACTAATCAGGTCGAGCGCATGAACGGATAAAAAGCCACTGTCAGAGAGCAATATTGATTTCACAAAAGCAGAAATTCAGTGGACGTGGGGTGTCTTTGTGGGTTAGTTTGTGAAGGCACCCTGTCATGTTGCACGCAGCTTTCCCTGCGTCTCTCTTTTACCAGTCCCATTGAGAAAAACATGTCCAGGATTGTCTTTTAAAAAGCCCCAAATTAATGAATAAATGATTTTATGGGCCTTTCTTTGGTGAGCCTTTGCTTCAGTGAGATTTGAGACACCCAATTTGTTTTAGGATGCTAACATTTAGTTAAAGGATATCAGGAGATGTCTCTGTAGATGAAAGAAAGCCCTCCTCTGCAAAAGTCAGACTAATCATCGCAGTTAATCTGCAATTCTACACCTCATTAACTCTTAAGTGCTCATATTTCAGTACTCCATCTGCATTCTCTTATTATTTCAGCCATTCCTAAGGTTGCTATTGACCCCCCGAGACCAGGCAAACTGCCTCCAAATCATCACAACCGCATCCCTGACATCGATCAGAGGAGGACCACCACCACCATCCACCCACCAGTGACTCAAAGGAGGATCTTCCCCATTATCCCCAAATCGACAGCCGCGACTACGACAACCACGACAACGACCAAAGCACCTCCAAAGAGGGTCACCCCACCTCCACGCAAGCCGGCAGTTCCCACCAGGAGGCCCTTTATCCCGACCAGGAAACCACCAGCACCCACGCGCAAGCCCTACATCCCACCAAAGCCAGTGGCTCCAACCAGACGCCCCACGCCAGCACCAGGCGCACCAGTCACACCAGTAGACAACACCATCCAGAAGGAGGTCACCAAACAGAGAGGGGATGTCCACAGTAAGAACGAGCTCTATATGTTATTCTGTTTTAGTGTTTGTAGATGACATTCATCACACTCTCTAAATCCAAGGGTTAATCACAAACATAACTGACGGATTGAGTTACAGATTACAGGTTATTTTTAATTGCACAGACCTCCACCAAGGCCAAATGCCCTTTCTCGCAATGTTAACAACAATGAAAATGAATTTGTGCTTTTGTCCTGTGACTCAGATCTGCTGCAAATTGTAATGGATTCCTCCTTGGTCCAAACTACAGCCTTCCACCTAGTTTAGGAAAATTGGGCCCGTAGTTTTTCCATAATCCTGCTGACAAACAGACAAACCAACAAACCAGCTGAACTAAAACCATAACCTTCTTGGCGAAGGTAATTGTAGGCCTCTTTACAAATATTAAGTGTTAGCCACTTGTTGGCCACTTGGGGGCAGTACATGAAGGTGTTATATAAAACCTGTTAGCAAGCCCTTGTCTATTTACATGTCCAGGAGATACGCAGCATAATTTTAATTTATGTGGAGTTGTGTTTCTGCCCACCTGACAAAAATAAGATCCCATATTCACTCTCCTTTTAGCTCTGCTATTGGTCTCTACCACAGACTGTATATAAAGATGGATGATGTGCCTCCACTTCCTGGCATGATACAAAAATGAAGCCAAAACATCCCTGGTGCCATCTTGCATTGGTGACGTCATTTAGAGCCAGTGTCTGCGCAGTGGCAATCTCTGTGGTATGGAGTTCCCACCCATACACCATACACCAATTGCGAGCAGTACACCAATTACAGCATCAAATAACCATTAAAAGCAAACGTATCAGAAAAATGAACACTGGAACATACACCTATCATTGAGAAAAATGTATTTGACATGTAGTTTGATCTTTTAGTTTGGCCAGTGTACCATAAACTAACATGTAGTGGGTGGGGTTTGAGACCTATACTGCAGCCAGCCACCAGGGGGCGATCGAGATGTTTTGGCTTCATTTTTAGGGAGCTGTCATCTCGTCTATCTTTATAAACAGTTTATGGTCTCTCCCAACTCCAGAGGGAAATATCTGGCTCTCTTAAATGCTGTTTTGCACTGAACAGGTAGTGTACAGTGGATGTGAGGAGGTTTTTCACTGAAAACAGCTGCTGTGTCTGGAGATGACACTGATAAGAATGATGAGAGTGAACTTTAACAGGAAAGGAGTGTGCTGTAGAAGCAAAATGATGAGCTGAAAGATGCTAAAATGCTCCATACAGCTATGCTGACTGATAATTCTCATCGGGTTCATCTCCACAAGCAACACCTTTCACACATATATACATATTCATTTAAGATATTTAGCCTTTCAGAGCAGCTTTAATAGAAAACATTAGAACCTGTTGCTTTATCAGGTTATAATCTCTGCATATTTATGTTTGATAGTGAGGTGAACATTCTGTTTTCTTCCGGGTCACAGACTTTGACACTAAAAGCCACTTATTTGTCTACGGATTCATCTTCATCAGCTTCCTGACAGGTTTCCGCTCACTAAATTGGAGCATATTTGCATATTTCTTCATCTGAATCCAGAAACATTGTGTTTATTATGACACATGTCACCATCTGGGGAATCAGAAGTGATGTTTACCTGACAGATGATGGGTATTATCATATTCATTTTGTATTCAAACACATGAATATGTGCACACATGGTGTGGAACAGTTGGCAGTCAGCTCCCATGTGTACAAAGTTTATCTGCCAGCTAACGACATGAAAGAAGTAATGCTTAACATTTAAAAAGAAATCTGAGAGATTGTTTTTAATGTAAACCGGTGGAAATGGTTGAAATCAAAGTTCTTTCGACATCAGATTCAAAGTAACGCAATGAGAGTTCTTTGTATTAATGCTTTCAGGTAGTTGTCTCCCTGTAACACTTTACTTTCTCATATGATCAAGTATATCCACCCTCATGTCACAGTATGTTATGCAGATTCGTGAACAAATTCATTCATTTTCCATAATCACTTTTGGGGGTCGCGGGGGTGCTGGAGCCTATCCCAGCTGACATTGGGTGAAAGGTGGATACACACTGGACAGGTCGCCAGACTATCGCAGGGCTGACACATAGAGACAGACAACCATTCACACTCACATTCACACCTACGGACAATTTAGAGTCACCAGTTAACCTGCATGTCTTTGGACTGTGGGAGGAAGCCGGAGTACCTGGAGAACATGCAGACTCTTCCTCACCCTGGGGTCCCAACCCCCCTTCCCGGGTTCGAACCAAGAACCCTCTTACTGTGAGGCGACAATGCTAACCTCTTCACTACCATACCGCTGTCATGAAGAAATAATGCCCATTTTTACAGTATGATGAATAAGTTTCAGTAATTCCAGTAGGCTGCTAAGTGTTAAAGTAAGTCTATTTCCCTCTCAAGGTAATTATATTTTTGGCTTCAGTTAACAAACTCAATCTGGTTCACAGCCAGGCTGTTGTTTATCCACATGTCACACCACGCTCCCTGCCAAGCATGTGCCTATGACACCAATTACATTCAGGATGCATCATCAGTCTTTGTTTTAGTTTGACATTCTCAATCAAACCTAAATCATGGAATTGAATCACAAAAATACCGTAGTAATGAGAGGCGGTCCAGATTTTCTCTTTTTGCCTTGACAAAGAAGGTAATAATCACTGCAATCATCTGCTGCTCTCTACTCACACTGTGAAATGCACGCACCTTTTCATAATGGTGTATTGCTTGTTAATGAGATAATCCCTGTGGCACGTCACTCCTTGAAACTGAAGCATTCAGTTCAGGGCCAAAATCACAGTTTTCTGTTTGTCAACAAATCCCATGAAAAGACCAAAGGAGCACCAAATGCATCTTCATCTACAGCGTGGAACAGTTCCCAGCAAATGCAGTATTTACTCAATTTAGAGTAATTTGTGGAAAAGTACACTGCCCAGATATTTTGGAAAATGACTCGGCCTTTTAAAGAAGACACATTTAAAGATTAACTTCTTCAGCAAGAATAAGTTACCTTTGAAGCACTGAGTGTCACAGATGGGACGTTTGAGAGTATCAAAAGGATTTATTTGCAATAACACAATTATAGAATAATGCCAGCTTTATCCCTCTAATTGTATCCCCTGAGCGCTCACTGCATACAACAAACATTCTAACCAGGAACTCAAATGTGTAGTTTCAGTATATTTGCACATTATGATGATATACAGCCATATCGAGACGCACCAGAAGGTGAGACTTATTGGAATCTTTAGTCCAGACGCAGTAACAGAATAAATTACGTTAAAAGTGTAATTGAACATCAATAGAAGTGTCCCCTACTCGTTTGTGGTGTCATGCCCACTAGTGAGCGCAACAAAAGTCAGAGTTAACCAAAACCTAACATTCAGCTCCTTTGGTGTAGAAATATCTGGTGAGATGCATCAGAAAAGTACAGGATAAGAGGTGAGATACTGCGGTTCCGACTCACCTTGCCAGATGGCATCACATAATTAGAAAAAGGAAAGAGGAGAGAAGATTACATTAACACCTGTCTGCACTGCTTGAGGGAGACATCAATCTAATAGTTTGCACCACGGCAGAGCAGTTCGAGAAATCAGAGCTGCCGAAGATGGTTTGAATAAGATGAGAGTGGGAGGGAGGAGAGACACCGCTGAGTGATTATTCAAATAATTAGACGGAAATGGGAATCATTTGAATGAGAGCCTCGTGGCGTGAAGAACACCTCAGCTGTGCCTCGAGTGCAGGTGTTTACTGAAGTCGGAGTGTGTCCAGTGAAACCTTGTGCCTCCAACCTTTTCGTATTTGCAGTTCAGATACAGTTCAATATTTTGGGGAAATACACAAATTTAATTTCCTGGCAAGAATTAGATGAGAGGATAACTCGTGTGTGTGTGTGTGTGTGTGTGTGTGTGTGTGTGTGTGTGTGTTTCAAGTGTGAATCTGCAGCCATGTGAGAAGCTGACAAAACTCCAGGAAGTCACCGCTTCAAGCCAGATAACAGTTTTCATTTTTATACTCGTTTGTGCACTGATTGAAGACAGAGTGCTAATTAATGAGCTTTAAAGGTTCTGGCAGTCTGATTTATAGAAGTTAGTAGCTGTACTTATAGACATGTGAGTGGTATCAGTCTTCTTATCCAACTCTCAGCAAGAAATTGATTAAACATTTTTCCTGATATCTAAATATATCATTTTTTTTAATGAGTACATGATCCTCTGTAGGTTGAGAAAACCCTCAGACCTCTGTAGCTAATAGAAATTATTTGGTGTGATGTCAAGTTTACATTTTTCAATTACATTTAAAATGTCCACCCAACTGGGCCCAGTCATTGGGGGGGCTGTGGCTGAGGGGTAAAGCAGGTCATCCACTAATTGGAATATCAGCGCCTCCAGTCTGCACGTCAAAGTATCCTTGGGCAAGATACTGACCCCCAAACTGCTGCCCATGGCTGTTCCATCTGTGTTTGAGTGCGAGTGAGTGGTTACTGAGTAGCAGGTGGCATTGTGTATGGTAGCCTTGGTCACCAGTGTGTGAATGTGTGTGTGAATGGGTAAATGTGACTCATATTGTAAAAGCGCTTTGAGTGGTCGGAAGACTGGAAAAGCGCTATACAAGTGCAGTCCATTTACACTTCTAACATAAACCAAAAAATAAGATGTATGTACATAGATCAAATAAAACAGATGAAAAGACAATGAAAATGAATGTAACTATAACTCAGGGAGTTTTTTTGTGTCCAACTTCATCCCAACTTGCTCTGACGTATTACAAAAGTAGACAGTGATAATATTCGCGAGAGTGAGGTGGCTACAATTTTTAGAGTCAAGCACTGCAGTTGCTCTCCACCGACTGCAAGACCCAAGGCGTGATGGGAAACGCCTGGCTCTCATTTGTTCTAACAGCTGATTGGTTTAGATGTGGACTTAACAATATGATGTTTTGATAAACTTAATTTTTGTTGAATTTCAGAGATTTAGATGTTATTTGTCTGATTTGAAGGTTTAGATGTGAAGCCCTGACTGATTTTTAATGAAAGCTGTTGTCTTGTATTTCTTTCCTCTGAAAACATTAACATGCTCTGCATGAGAATTCATGTAAAATAGAGGTTGAACCATGAACATGAATTACAGATCACCGGGAAAGCATTTTAATAAATCAATTTGCCATAATTAAAACAATTGGAGACTGAGAACAAACTGATATATGTGTCTGATAACATTTAATAAATCAACATCATATCTGACAGGATGTGAGTGTGTCTGTGACTTCCTTTACGGACTGAAGGCTGCTGGAGACTGTCTGACATCACTGCAGCTTTTTTTCACTGCCTCCTGCTGCAGCCGCCTGCTCTCGTCCAATTTTCAGGCGAGGCACGGGTTCATCCCCGAACGAGCCTATTGTAACATAAATTCCCATGGTCTATTCTTTTCAGTCTCATTTTAATTGAATTACATACATGTTTATTTTTGGGTTTGTGTTAGAATTACTTGACCCAGTAAGATAAAAATATTTTTCTGAACTTCATAAAATAAGTTTAGATTCACAAACAAACACATGAATATAATGATTTAATAACATGTTGACAAAGGGAAAGTTTAGTCATATTGTATTTGAAAAAAAATTAAATATTAAATATCAAGAATCGGTTATTGCTCAACACTTTGGCAGAACATAGCAAATCCCCCTTGAGCAGCTTTTATTCGCCTCCCAAATACTTGGATGAAATGAACCGCAAAAGGTCAAGAGGTAAAATAACAAGGGCAGCCAATGAGCTGCTTCAACATTGTTGTTGAACAAATGCACCCTAAGTTGTTTACAGGGTCACTTCCCTCAAATTGCAAACCTAGCTCTGGTGGTGTCTGCCCGTGCACATAGTTACAGTATTATGCACTGAGGTTCTGAGACGTCTGGGATCGCTCCCCTAACACAGTGGAGGTTAATGGAATTAAAGGAATTCATTGGGAAAACATTGAGACATTTGTCTTTGCAGAAACAGTGTCCCAGATACTCTGGATAATCCACTGACCTTGCTGTGAGAATTTTTCATTTGAACTACTTTCGACTGAAGTAAAATGAAAAGTGTTAACAGTGAGGGTCTGTGGATCAGACAAAGTGAACAGGATGTTGTTTCTGGAAAGACACATAGCTGAGAGTGTCTACATTTTCAATTATCTGAGCAGCACATTCCTCGTGGTATTAGAATCTCCTTGTTTTTGCCATTTGGATATGTATTTTTATTTTTATATACAGTCAGTGTGACATACCTTTACTTTACATGTTTTGTACTTTGATTAAACTGACCCTTTAACATAGAAAATGACATCACAGCGCAGCTATTTTATACTTGTAGCATCAGCGTCACCGTTCAGATTACTGCTCCCTTAATTGGCATATGGTCGTATTTACTCTTTATATATCTGCTCTACAACCGGGCACAGGAAATCAAGGGGCGGGAGGAGACCCTCATTCCTTAAAAGCACAGAGACACACAAATACACACACACACCCACACACACACACATACATACACAGACCTGAATGCCTGGGATTGCTGGAGAGCCTGGTGTGAGTGTGACCTTCCCGCTGTCAGATTCCTTCGACTGTCAGACTACATCGCAGTCTGCCAGGTGGTTGTGACCCAGTGTTGGGATTAGCCCTTTCAGTTCTCAGGCTGACTGGAGGGGGCCGAGTCTGGGAGCCGACGGTTCAAGTGCAGGTTACAGTGCATTCATTGCATAGGAGCCAGAATCCGCCTGGGATGCTGGGAATACTTTTATTGATAGTTTGTCTTAATAGATTCCCCTCACTTGTCTCATCTAGAGCAAAACATACTAAGATGATGGTGTTTTGGAACCTCTTCATGAAAGGCATTATAAATCCAGTAAAGACAGTTTTTATTCTTAAAGAGTAAAAGAGCCAGAGCACATTTCGCTACAGGAGGCTCGCCACTGTAAAAGTATGAGAAAGAACTTTCTGTGCTTCACTTGTCAGTCGACCTTTACAGTAATAAGACAGCTTGGCTTATAGTATTTTGGGCAGTGTGACCCCATTGGAGAAGGAAAGAGGCTATTTTCAGACTGGCTGTGTTGTGTACTGTATGTGTGCATATGTGTGTGGCAGCAACGTTTGCCCGCATGTTGCATCAGATGAACCATCGGCCTTTTGCTTGTTATGATTCACATTTGACTTGTAGTGTTTCTGCCGGTTTTCTCAGGTATTCTGGTCTGGTGCTGTGTTTTTAAATGTGCTTAGCTCTGGATATGCAGGCACTAAACCATGACATTGATTCATCCTTGCAGAGTCCTTGTAGAGTAATGAAAGAAAGCCACACAATAGCCACAAGCAGGGATGCCAGTGGACAAATATAATACCTGTTAATCCTTTATCTAAACCTGTGTCTCTCACCTCTCTCCTCAGTCCCTCGGAACCACGGCCATAACACCGTCCTTGGCATCGACTTTGACATTGAGCTCGGCAACACGGCAGACGAAGCCAAGGACGACCCAGGTAAACACAACACATTTGACAGAGACAATCAGCAACAGCCCCGCTCGTAGCAGACTGCAGACCTCAAATGATGACGGACGAGCCACATTTGCTGTGGGCAAAATGAAACTGACAATCAATTCCTGCAGTGGTTGGTACCGAGGCGAAGATATTACAGTGACCAGATGTGTTTTGATAGGCTTTTCACCAGCAGGTGACACATGACATCTGGCCGTATCTGTTTAAGTAATGGCTCACAGCCCAGAATGCACCGCCAGACTTTTCCACTTTTCACATTATGCTTGCTTGATTGCTTGAATGATTAATTGATCACTTGAAGTACATCAGTGCTCCGCTCATGAGCTCCATAGAACTCAGTGTAAAGTTCCTATGGCAACTATAAGAAAAGAGCTTTTGTGAAGCGACAGCATTTTATCCATCATATTTGCTCGATGTGATTTATTGATGTCAATGGTATGCAGATTAAATTGCCTAATGGTTTAGTTGCGTGTTTATTTTGGTTCACGGTGCATCATTTGCTATGCGGCGTCAAGTGAGAAGGCGTTTTCATTGGCTCAGAAAATGAACTGCGAAGTGTTTTGTGGAAACCCTATTTCAGGGACAAAATGATGGATGTTATTCTTATCTCCGAACCAATTTGCACAGCAATGCATGGATGCTGCTGCAACTGTTTTGCCTGCATTCCCTTAATGTTATTGTCTAGGCATCATCGCTGGGGAAGAACTCATCAGTCACTGAATATTATGACTCTCTGTTGTAACTGTAATGTACTTTTATTATGGTGTAGGGTTTTGCGTGCATATGATAGGCTATATGTGTAGAAGTGCACTCACTCTTAATCACCCACACTTACATACTAGACCATCTTGAGATGGGATCACTCCGGGCGCGATACAGCGACTTGAAATAAATGTGAGCCAGGGGCGTTAAGTGGCAGGTCTAATAGCTCCTTTACTACTTCCTACCCCCCCTGATTCCGGCCCCTTTACTTGGACCACACCCATCTTCATACTCAGCCTTTATTTTGATCTCAGCTACACACCTGTGAAGTTTTGTGGCTGCATCTTGCAGAGTTGTGATGCAGTGCATTGGCAAAATCTGTACACACACAGGCAGGCAGACATATAAACCCCTGGCAAAACCCACTACAATAGGTGTCTCCAGGACCACACTTTGCCATGACTTCCTCTCTCTCTCACACACACACACACAGACTCACAAGGAGAAAACGATATTGCAAAATTGTCATGGCTGGTAATCATTCCAGCAACTCATCTACAAATATTCAGGGTATTTTAAAGAGAATGCATTTCTACTTGTGATTTATGCAGCTCCTTTTCCACTTGATTTGTCCTCAATGATTACAACAATACAGCAAATGTTTACATTTATATTGTACAATCATGCTTATCAGAAGGAGCTTCAACAGTCCTCTTGTTCCCAGGCATGTTGAGTCACACAGCAGGGCTCCCGCAAAGCATCACAGGGAGCAGAACGAAGCCTCTTTGCATGTGTGTGCGTCCTCCACTTCTCTGAAAAGTGTGTTTTATTCTCTTCAGAGTCGGGCTATCTGAGCTGCTCCTTTGATGACGGTCTTTGTGGTTGGATCAGGGACAAAGACGGAGACCTGCACTGGGAGACGACGCCTGATCCGTCAGGTAATTGAAGGGCTATTATCACTCACACACACACACGCAAGGAATATTGTTTATTTTATAGTCAGTAAATGGAAATGAGAATAGCTGCGTTCTTTCACTGACACGCACACGTATGCAAACACACAGAGAGGCAGACAATCTGAGCAGCTCAATTTTGTTCTACTCAATTACAGGTCAAGATGAAAATTACTTGAGGGAAGTAGTTTGTCTTTTCTGCGGATTAGTGCTTTGCTCTACAAAGCGATGCAAATGAGAAGTGGATTACGCGACCCGTCAGCGATACCTGTGGCTCACATTAAATGGGAACACGACACTGTTTTTCTTGGGGTTCAGACGAGGAGAAAACGTGAAGAATTACGTTGAAAAGACTCAGAGCAGAGAGTGTGAAGACTAAACAGCGCAGCATACTGGCACTGTATAAGCGACACTAACTACATCTGGCTTCCTCTGCCAACTGGCTTAGTCTTGCAGTTACTAGTGTGTTTCCAGACACTCAGAGTGAGGCCTCAGTTCAGCCAAGTTTGTGCTCACTCATTAGAGGAAATAAGGATTTTTGCCCAGACCTTTAAGTTCCCTGGAAAATCATGTACAGTAAATCATAATCTAAGCCCTGAGTGAGAGGAAACACGTTTAACATTTCAATTTTCAGAAGCATGTGGTGAATAGATTCAATCAGAGCATTTCAATATCTTATTTATAGATATATGTGAGTGTGTCCACCTATATATGGCTTTTACCACGTCTTCAGTGTGTTGTGAAGCTTGCAAATTTTACTCTTCATCACTTAAAGTTTTTGTGATAGACAGCCACTGGCAAAGACTCATGGCTGTTAAAGGATTGGCACAGATTTGGAGGTGGCTCATAACTTATGCAGAAAGCGTCTGTGGCCTACAGATACGTATCACACCCCCTGTGGTTAACAGCAGCCCTGCACAGATCTGCTAGATAAGCAAAATACATCAGCATTAATCAGCTATCACCCAGAAGCACTCTCACCTTTAAATTTTTAAAACTATATAGCTCTGTTATGACTAACTAATGCATGAATTGATTAAAAAAAATAATAATTTGCCACCGGCAGCTGGCTGTACTTTGAGGTGATGAAACATAAGTGGGTCAAGTGTTTTTCAGTTCACTATTTTTTTTCATAGTTTCTCTCCTACATTTTGCACACTTGACTGTCAAGGTTAAAATATTTTTTATGTGTGCAAGGACAGGCAGACCTGCCCACATGTTAACGCTCTGTTGAAAAGTCAATGTCCTCCAATAACAAGGACACATTTTCTGACTAACACGTAGCAATAGGCCATGCTGCTTCTTTAGGTTCAGTTTCTAGTTGTGCTGGCACCAAAAACAATAAGTTGAATGGACGGATTTAATCGCTTAAAGCATTAAAAAAGAACAGCATTTGCGAGTTTGCAGTGTGGAAAACTCAACAGCAGCTTGTCTTTCCAGAAATTATGTTTCACTGACTCAGGACAATCCACAGACCTTGTTGTCAACAGTGTGTGTGGGGACTGTTAAAAAGATCCAATGAAAATCAATTCAAGCTGAGCTCTGCCAGTTATCTAACAGTAAATAAATTGGATATTGTTCATGGTAAGAGCCAAGTTTCTGTTTATTTTTTCAAATGTTATTTTTTCAATGTTGCAAGCACCACAAATTAAACTCCGTCCAGCACCTTCTACAGGGGTGGCAGCAAAAATCTTACAAGCAGAAAAACTTAACAAATAAATAAATAAAAACAGCATATTTTCCTCACTTACCCAGCAGCATTGAGCCATGCAGATAGTTGTTTGTTTGTTTGGATAAACCAATCCCCTTTAATTATTAGAGATGGTGGCATTTCTTTTCTTGACTGTTTTAGTTTCAAATCAGTTTAGTTTAGTTTGTTTGGTTCAGTTTCAGTTCATTTTACAAAGGTTTGTAGTCCATGAAGCCTATTAATATGCAGACATCATGCACATTGAGGACACACTGGTGAGCATAAGTGATAAATCACACTAAATTTAGAGAAAAAATATAAGTGTGCTGCAAGCAGCAAAGGTGCAGCACTCTCACAGCAGGCTACAGCCCAGTGTTTAACATTCACAGAGGCCCACCACAGTGTGATTTTTGTCTTTTTTAGGAGGTACAGGGGAAATTTAGGGGGAGACAGCAGGTCAACAGTAAACACCCAATAGAAGTGGTATACATCATCTGAAAGCTGGGGACCTGAAAATTAATTTGAGATGCACCTCAGCACTGTGCGTCAAGTTTTTCTAGTCATAACTATGTAATAAACATTTTGGTTTGGTTAGGTGCCTGTATAGAATTGAAAGTTTAGAGGGTTTAAGGAGGTATATGATGGATATTCCCATGCTCAATTATGTCTCATAAGTTGTTGCAGCAATATCTGAGTTGATACCATCTGCTAGAGGAAAAAGAAAAAGATATACTTTATTAATCCCTGGGGGAAATTCAATTTTTTCACTCTGTTGTCATATACACACAGGCCTGAAATACACACACATGCACAAACAGGACCTATACATGCATTAAATGGAAAGATGTCAGAGTGAGGGGGCTGCCCATGGACAGGTACCCTGTGCAGTTGCAGGTGATTTGCTCAAGGGCACCTTAGCAGTGCCCAGGTGGTGAACTGGCGCCTCTTCAGCTACCAGTCCATGCTCCGTACTTGGTCCATACAGGGACTTTAACCGGCCCAAGTCCCTATGGACTGAGCTACTGCCACCCAACACAGATTTGGTGCTAAATTTTAGCAATTTTGTCCACTTGACAAATGAGAAAAAAGTCAAAAATCCCCCCAAAACACCACATTAAGTCACCATAGAAAAATCCATGCTAAGAAACCCTCTTATTGTCAATATTCTTACAAAAGCCATACATCCTCTGAATGCCCGAGGTCTCTAGTTTTTGGTTGTAAAGTTTAATGAGGCTGTGATTATCCTAGAGGTCACAATAGGTCATTTTAATGTGTGATGTTTTAAAAAATACAGTCTCGCTTCAATGAAATGGCTACTTTGGGGAATAACATGATCACACATGAATAAAATTGGGCTCATTGAATTCACAAGAGTGTTAGTTTTCCAGTCATACCCAATTTATGCAATTCCAAGACTGTTTAGGGACCCCATTATGCAGAAATATTAACATACAATGGGCAAAAATAACATTTCTGCTGCATGCAGAAAAGCTGCATGGGACCAGCATAAAATGGGCATGCCTGTAAAGGGGTGACTCGTGGATATCCATAGAGTCTACTGTCATAACATTTCGAGGTGAGAGGTCAAAAGATCCATGTGAAAGTGGTCATGCCAGTTTTTCCCTCGCTACAGTAGTGTGTTATTAAGCCTCCTCCCTGACAAGCTAACTAGCACAATTTAGTGTTGCTCATTTTGATTACAAAAATATATTTGGTTTATTCATCCACCTTAACATCCGTTCCTTGCCTCCCCAGGTGGACGATACCTCACCATTCCTGAGGTAGGCAACAAGAGGACAGGGCGAGGGGCACGGCTGGTCCTTCCACTCACCCCTCCCTGGAACGACGGCAATCTGTGCCTGTCATTCCGGCACAAGCTGGCAGGTCACCACGTGGGCATGCTGCAAGTGTTTGTGAAGAAAGGAAAGCAGTACAGTCCAGCAGTGTGGGGCCGGACAGGCGGAAATGGTTGGAGGCACACCCAAATCACATTATGGGGCACAGGCCTGGAAAGTGTAAGTATCACAGTAAACATTTCAAAGACGCTGCGCTCATACAGTGAGAATTTTAAATGATTATTTCTACAGACATTTTTGACAGTATGTCAAATGCTTGTTTCTGTTTATGAAAAATAAATCAGAGCAGCAGTCTGAATTTCAAAAGAGTAGATCTTTAAAAATGTAAGATTGACGTCCGTCATGAGTAGAAATGCATGCCAGTCATCTTTCATCATAAAGCCTAGGTAGTACCTCAATGTGCATGTTGCTGCTGTTCACCAGGTGATCCTGAAGGGGGAGCGTGGGCGAGGCCGGAGCGGCGAGATGGCTGTGGACGACATCACCCTGAGGAAAGGCTCCTGCACAGAGGAGCACAATCTGAGGAGACTCTGACTGACAGAACAGAGAAAGGCAGAAAGAAAACAAGAGGGAAAATCATCTCAAAGAGAACTGACTCTGTTGTGACATCCCCTCACTCTGCCCGGGCTATCACTGATCCCCCCCCCCCTTCCCTTCCTCATCCCCATCCCCCTGCGCCGCCACCCCTCCCAGCCATTCTGTGAACGATATCCGAAAATTTGTGCGTCTCCAGAACAGTGGGTTTCTCTCTCTCTCTCCCTCATCTGTCCATGAATAAAAAGACTGAATCGAAATGTCATGGGCGGATCCCAGCAGCACACCCCGCGTCTTCTCAGCCTCCCTCTCACTCCATCACCTTGTTACTATGAAACCTGCATGTATCTACTTACCATGGAAATGTCCTCCACCCTAACACAGCCCTGGCAGCCTTCCAGCCACAACGCTAAGAGGCCCACGTTCACTTCATTTCTTCCTGGAGAGAGTATGCTTTTGCCTTGCTTTGATCTTTTAACCACAAGCCATTGCTTTTTATTTGCTTGATGTTAAAACACGTGGCCAGGGGTGCATTTTATGACTGTTTCGATCAGCAAAACATCAGACATGGTATACATTTCTTTGAGGGTTAGAGGTATAAAAAAAAATGTATGTAAAAGACAAATTGTATTTGTCATCATTTCTAATCCAGAACTCCAAATGTGATAAACCCAAAGTATAAAATCAACCACAGAGTCAGTTTAGCCCTGCTTTTGTTGGTCTAATCTGAGTTTTTTGTATTGCAACTGCTCTATAGCACAGTGTGGACTGAAACGACGCAGCTTTCTTTTGTTGTCACAGTATTTCAGATCTGTTCGGTAGGAGAGGGTTTAAAAATTTAGCCCCTTCCCTACCCTGATCTTTTATTGAAGCCTCCTAAAGTTGTTCATACTCTCTGTGGTCATTGTTTTTCAGATACTTGAAATGTGTCAAACAGAATCAGTGTATGATTTCTGACACTTGCAAATCAACACTTACTTTCTATTATACAGTACGTGCTTTCTTATTATAAGTGCAGTTTGTTATAAAAGACGATACCGACAACTTTTTAGGCTTTCACAAAATGTATTATTGTAAATGTAGTCGTGTGTACATACTCTAAAAGTTCAGTCCCATATGTTGTGTGGTTTATACGTTATGTAAATTCATACATGGATATTAATTGGATTTCAAAATCGTTGGTATTTCAGTTTTTGATTAAAGGACATGTATACAGCTGGAACCCTTGTGTAGTGCAAGGCTGTGTTTAACGTGCACACGATGTGTATGTCCATGTGTTATGGTATAATGCTCTGTCTGTAACTTGCAAAGCACATAGTTGCGTATCGTATGCTGTGATAATGAAGGGCATCGGCTGGAATTTTAAGGTTTTCTGTATGCATGGGTGCATTCACCGAATTCAGATTTATCCAGACCAGTATGTAAATAAAATACATTTGACTGATATGTTATGAAACAAAGCATGATTTCTTTTCTTACCCCAGTCACTGTCAGCAACAGAGTGTGTGAAGGAAAAGTAAAATTTGTTGTTTAAAGGTTTCCTTTTGAGCTTTTAACTACCAGTTGCATTGTTGAGGTCCAGGTTTTGATGTTTTGATGAGCACGTTCCCATATTGTGGGGACATATACTGCTCAAAAAAAAGGGAGCACCAAGTCAGTTAAACTATAGGGATTTCAATGTGTCCATTTAGGAAACACAAGTGATTGTGAATCAGTTTCACCTACTTGGGTGCAAGCGAGAGTGACAACAGGTGCAATGGAGAGGCAAAAGCAAGACAACCCCCAAAAAGGGAATGGTTTTACATGCAGTGGTCACAGGTAATTGCTCTCTCCTTATCCTTCCTGATTGATTCTTCTCTAGTTTTGCGTTCTGCTAGTGTCCTTGTCACTACTGGTAGCATGAGGTGGTACCTGCAGCCCAATCAGGTTACACAGGTAGTCCAGCTCCTCCAGGATGGCACATCCATATGTGCAGTCGCAAGAAGGTTTGCTGTGTCTCCCAGCACAGTCTCAAGAGCACGGAGGAGATACCAGGAGACCGGCTGTTATACGAGGAGAGCTGGACAGGGCCGTAGAAGGGCATCAACCTAGCAGGAACAGGAGGAGCACTTCCAGAGCCCTACAAAATGACCTCCAGCAGGTAACTGGTGTTCATGTTTCTGACTGTCAGAAACAGACTCCATGAGGGTGGCATGAGGGCCCGACGTCCTCTAGTGGGACCTGTGCTCACAGCACCATGCAGCTCAATTGGCATTCACCAGAGAACACCAGAATTGGCAGGTCGGTCATTGGGGCCCTGCAGTGTATTATACTGCACAGGGATATCAACAGCGACAATGGTATAAATGATGGCATTCCTTCGTTGCTGGACCTAGCAGGTTCAGCACCCAAGGCAAGCTTCTCTAGGTCCTCTCCCACTCCCAAAAAGGTTTTCTGCAAACAACAAGAGTTAAGAGATAATGAGAAAGCCACACAAATAAACACTTGCAAATTTCTTCTTTTCTCTTTTTATTCAGTGCCCTTGGTGACTTTTGCCTTTTCATTTTTTTTTTCAGTTTTATTTATAAAGCCCAATATCACAATTTGCCTCACAGGGCTTTACAGCATACGACATCCCTCTGTCCTTAGGACCCTCGCAGCGGATAAGGAAAAACTCCCCCCAAAAACCCTTTAACGGGGGGAAAAAACGGTAGAAACCTCAGGAAGAGCAACTGAGGAGGGATCCCTCTTCCAGGACG
>NC_065510.1:18816573-18824083 GCF_006386435.1 Epinephelus moara | reverse complement strand
TGGAGATGGTGTCTGCCTCCCGGACCGCAACAGGAAGATGATTCCACAGGAGAGGAGCCTGATAGCTGAAGGCTCTGGCTCCTGATCTACTTTTGGAGACTTTAGGGACCACGAGTAACCCTGCGTTCTCAGAGCGCAGTGTTCTGGTGGGATAATATGGCACTATGAGCTCTCTAAGATATGACGGAGCCTGACCATTTAGAGCTTTATAAGTTTCATTTTCTCTTACTCGAATGCTTTCCACATACACTCCACTTCACTATACCCATCAATGGTCTAGCTTGTTCTGACTGAGATGAACACTAACTGATGAACACATTAAGGTGAACCGCACAGGCCGGGACTAGAGGTGGCCCATGTCACCTAGGAACATCTGCCACTGCATTCATTTAACTAAAGAGGAAAAGAAGAAGAGGACAGACATTTTAAGTTCCAGTAACAATGCACGTTTTATAATGTTAATGCAGTCATGATTTTTGTTAAACCCTAAGGTTGCACTCAGTGGTGAGGATCAAACAACTGTTTGTGTAAAGTGAAAACTCCAAAAGGTTCTCTTGAATATGATGCTTCAGAGTACTTTCTTCACTCTGGGACTGAGTAAAATGATCAAAGTATTATAGAATGACTGTGCTTGATTTATACAGTACCAGTTTCATAACAAAATCCAATTACTGCTGTGAGTTTCTTTACCTTTTACAGGCCGCTTCGCTTTATTTATTTCAGTCAACATTGAGATTCAAGGCTTCTTTTATCAAGACGAATTTATTATGACAAATCCTAAAAAAAACTTTAATCAAGACAGTGTATACATATGCAAAAGAAGGCCTTGTTAAATTTTATGTAAATTAAAAGATTAAAGGATCAGGTCAGCCGAATTAATTTGGCAATCATTTTGAGAGAAACTGAATTTGAAAAATGTCACAAAGAGCACAACGGTTCTCAAAGTGAATAACAATTTTTTTAATAAATAAAAGAAAGACAGAAAATGTTCTTTGCAGATGACAGGCACAACCGATGACGGAGCTCAAACCACTTTGCAGACTGGCACAAAGCAGAAGGACGCACGCTTTGATTGAATATTTAATATTACTCACAGAAATTCAAAGATACATTCTCCTCATTTATACGACGGCCATGAAGCATACCTGTTTGAAGGCTGCCAGGTATCCGATAAAACTGAATAAAAGGGAGCCTCAAGCACAATTCCAGTCAATAATTCGACCACCATTATAAGTGAGTGCGCAAAGTATGCTGAACTGCAAGCAACCATGATACATATCCTTCACACTCATATGAACACCACCTGTTTTCTATGGTAGGTGACAAAAGTAAACTGTATGCACAATAAAGCAGTTAGTGGAGTTTTTTTATTATTATTAATTAAGGATGCCTCATTATGTGTTGTCACACAAGTTTAAATGTTTAAATCACTGGATGTGCTCGCAGCAGTGTTGGGGTCAATACATTAGGCTTCACACGGAGGCACCAAAATGTTGGGAACATAAATTCGGGCTTCACACAGTGGGACCAATTATGTTGGGATTTAATTGGCTATCGGAAATAATTAATAATTATTAATAATTATTAATTATGTTAAATAATGTGACTTAATTAACATTAAATCACCTCGTGGGGCACCATTCCCGTAAAGGGAAAAATGATAGCCAGTTAAAGATATCAGTCTCATAAAATACGCTAAACTATTAATTTGGAGTTTGATTAATAATTAAATTAATGACAACCAAAATTAATGGTAATGCCTGAAGGATTTCGGAGTTCTTGACGCAGCAGAGGTTGACTATTCATTCACTTTTGTGCAACATTAAACAGACAGCAGGCATGATTCCAAAGAATTATATTTATTCACAAATTAGCAAAGCAAACCAAACCACACAAATTCTAACTAACTATATACAAGCTTGGTGTGTATATGTGTGTGTGTGTGTGTGTGTGTATATGTGTGTGTGAGAGAGAGAAAGAAGAGAAAGACAAAGGCGGGTGTGGTGATCAAAGAGCCGTTTGGCATACAAAACAAAATGGCTGACAACAGAGAACTACCAAAATGGCTGAATTAAGGCTAGCTTCAGGTCGGGGGAGGTGGTTGTCTGACCGTGTGGTCAGGACAAAGACAAAGGAAAAGAAGCAGGAACTTTGAGATGCCTGCTTGGGGTAGCTCTGTTGAAAGCCTATTTGTTAATGAGTCTATGTGAATGTGATTTGTGTTGCAAACAGTCTGGATTAGTGCAGAGATTGTTTAGTTGGGTGCAAGAATCTGTTTGTGAAAAGTATTAGCAAACTAAACACTTAGCTTTGGCGAAGCCAACTAATCGATGACCTAACTGCCAACAATCACAACAATAACTCAATGAACAGCATCAAATCACATACAACAAGTTAAACAGTCTTGCTTAGCCTGTAAAGCTGTGATAAGCTATGCCCAGTTGTTACGTTACCGATCCTTGAGTGGATGGGAGAAAGAGTCACTTGGTGGTGTACTGCTGTTAGCCGGCAGAAGAAGGCTGGGAAGATCGTTCCAGGTGCAGTCTTTGTTGGGTCCTTTGTTCCAAAGGGTGAAACTCCGAGGAAGCTGGTCGCTCAGGGTTTAGCAGAGTTAGACGCTGGGTGCTAACTCACTTAGTTCCTTTTTGCTGGAAAGCTAGTTGCAAACCTTGTGTTTGCAAGAGAGTCTGTGATCAATTGCCCTCCCTTTAGTGGTTTGGGCTATGGCGCAAGGGTCTAGGCCTCTGTGCTGGTCCAGGCCCAGCCAGAAAGAGGTGTGCACTGCTACGCAGCTGTAGAGCAAGAGAGAGAACTGTTGAAAGGGAGCACAGATCTACAGATGCCTGTGACATCAGAGTCACATGTCACTGTAAAGGTCTTGTCCAATCAAGTTTTGGGACTTGAGTCTCACTGAGGTGTGAGGTGAGACCTCCTGTGGAGATGGGTGTCACATAGCTCTCTTTGTTTGGAGAACAAAGAGCATGCAGAGGAAAAAGCCTTTAAATCTCCAGTTTAGATTTTACCAAATGATAAATCATTTGTGGTCCTGTGAATCCCAACAACAGTATATTAAATTTGCATATGGTTTTCGTGAGCTCAGCTTCGTGAAATTTGTGCTGTGAATTCATGCTACTGGCCAGTAGGGAAGAGTGTGATGACCTCTGAAGAGACGGTTACCATGGATAACATCTCTCTCCCTCTCTTTGACACACACACACACACACACACACACACACACACACACACACACACACACACACACACACACATGTACACGGACAGCAAACACAGAAAATGAATCAACATTTGTTCAAATAAGGTCTGCGCTTTTGATATTAGATCTGTCTCCAAACAGATGATTCTCCAAAGTCCTGTCACTGACCTGTGATGAAATACTTTTAAAAAATTCATTCTTCATTTTCCCTCGGGGCAAAATATTTGGGGCCAAAAAAGGGTAAGCAAACAGTCCCTTTATTAAGATAAATCACCATAGTAGAAAGAAATCCAGAGGGCAGAGGCAGTGGCTAACTGAAATGTGTGTATTTGCCTGCATCTCTGTATTTGTGTGTGTCTGTTTTCCTCTGTCCCGTTTCCCAATTGTCTCTTGAAGGGTTGCAAACTCAGGCATCTCCTCTCTCTCTTCTCACAAACACATACACACAGAAAGTGGCAGAGCACACAATAAGAGAGGGAAATACAAAACACCTTTGTGGTTCAAGTAGAATAAAGTGTGCAGCCTCTGGCTAAATGAAGGTGAAAGACCTTCCCACATTCTGTCACGCTTGTTCCATGGAAACACAAAATCTATCAGCGCTAATGACATTAATGAATGAGACAAATGATAAAGTTAAATATGAGGGAACGTTCACAGAGATAAACATTAGTGACGTCCTTCATCATGCATAAGAACAGGGCAAAGGACTGGCAAAGGTAACCATTAAACCTCAGTTTGTTGGATAACCGAACAGTGGAGCTTTTCAAAATCGTAACTGAATTACTGCTGTATTGCTATTTGAATATTATCTCATTATTAGAAGTGCTCAGTGTCACATCCCAGAGACATGTGAAGGACGTTCAACCACAATTAATCTTTTTTTCTTGCCCGTTGAGTGCCGATGTGCTGACCTTCTGTCTGTATTACTGCAGTTATTCAAGAGCAGTCTGATAAGATAGCTGCTGTTATAGATGTTGAGGTATTTATCTGCAAATACTCTGATGAATTAAGTGAATGATTAACAGATTCTTCTGTCTATCTCAGAGATTAATCAATCATTATGGTTTGCAATAAAAAACCCAATGTTTGCACCTTACAATGCTGAAGTCAGACAAAAGATCTGCACACTGTACCAACAGCTCCCAGTAGATTTCCTCTAACTGTAATGGAGGTTTTGACAGGCATTGTCAGGTTATCAGGGAGCGATCAGTTATCTGTCACGCTGAAGAAGTCTTCCAGATTAGGCTGATAATGCTGACTCAACAGAGGAGATTTGGCAGGTCAGAGCAGCAGTGGTGCCCCCAGAATATTTCCATAGGGGTGACCGGATGGGGCCATTGAAAATCTTTGAGTGGCACATCAAAGCCAAAAGCAATAACTGAATTTCAGAAATTCAATTACCCTGCTCAAGTATATAGACTAATTGAAAACAATGTCAATGTGGAGAGGTAAGGAGTGGCATACTGATATACTTTGGTTTCTTATTTTAATACTATTTATCTGACGTGCTTGGACTAATATTGGTACAGTTAACATTTTGAATTCCACATCAGTCCTGTTTTAATATGTGCAAACAGCGATTCATTGTTCTTCAATAGGCTGGTTGTCCTTTTCCTTAAAAAGACAAATATACAGCTTCACTTTGAAGGAGTACGTTGATTTTAAGGAACAAAACATTCACTGGGAACGAGCCTTCTCGAGATTAAGGGAGACTCATGGGTACCAGTACAACCCATTTTCCTTCAGATGTCTTGAGATGAGAGTTCAAGGGACCTATTTGAAAATCAACATGCCACTATTTCCCTTGCGAAAACTTCGTAGTGTTATTTAGCCCCCTTTCTGTTCTATGCAAGTTCGGCCGACATGCATGGGCACATTATGAGACAATGGGCCCCTATAGGCACAGATATGCAAAGGGCCCCACCACCTCTCCAACACAGAAGCAAGCAGCAATCATTTTACTACTGTTGGGCTGGTTTATTGGTTTTATACATAAAGTTTTGTTTTTGGATGTCCCCTCCAGTGAATAATACTAACAGTGGAAGATCTTGTAGGTGTGAGAATAATAATGATCTTACAGGCACTCATCATTGTGCAGACTTAACAATATTTTATTTTGGTGAAGGAATTTGGTCACACAGAGAGATATGAAATGAAAAAAATCACAAAGACTACAACATAATGAGCTAATATAATACGAAGAATGTGTAGAATATAAATAAAAAATCAGGAAGTAGTTAAATTTGTAAACTCGAATGCATTTTGCATCGTGTTTCAGTAAGACCTTGCTGCGATGGGAAATCAGCCTCGTTCATTTTATATTCATATGCACAATGTTTAACAGACAGTTTTGTCATCAGCAACATGTCAAGAAAATAACAACAATAAATAAATAACAACAAGTTATTATTAGTTATTACTTAGAAAACATTTGTCATTGTTTCTCACAAAAATATGTAGTACTATTCTAACTGGCACAAACAGGCTCATACACAGATCAAGCTGTAGCTAATTATCGGACATCACTGACAAATTAAGATGAAGATTTAATTTAATTCAGGTTTCAAAGATTAAATTTCACCTCAGTTAAATCAATCAGTCTGTGTAGAAACCAAAGATCAGCATGAAACAATCACATGCAGTAGTTTCCTTCCACCATAGTATCAGGTAAAACAGAACATGTAGATTTCCCCCTTTCACATCTTTGTTAAAAGAATGCTTCACCTACAAAATGATCATTTTTAAATCACGCAGTCATGCAGTGTAACATTCAAGTCATGAAGAAATTTCATTTGTCTCGCATGCATCAATGGAAATTAGCTTACAAACTGATTTATTGATTGATTGGGGACAACGTTCAAGGGCAAAACTAAATCAAAACATCTGTTTACAAACTCTTACACAACTTGTGCCATTTAATCCAGAAGAGGTGCCTTTATGAAGTTCAATGCATGTGTTTGGGAAGCACTGAGTATATGACTAGATCTATGAAACTTGGATTATACTGCACGAGTTGTGTGAGAGTTTACAAACAGATGTTGTGATACAGCTTTGCTGTTTTTAAATGTGGCATGAGAAAAATAACATTTTCGTAATGAATTCAAGGTAACACAGCATGACTAACTGATATAAATATGGTCATTTTGTGGGTGAAGTATTCCTTTGATATGAAGCTGAATTCGGCCAACAGCTGAGGAGGTCACGCTTCTGATATTCAAATGGCCACACTATTTTCTACCTCAGTTGGATCCATGTATGTGTATGGCACCTCCAGACTCTTGTTTCTGACTTTGATGACTGCACTCAACACTTCAAGCTCTCCCTGAAAATCCTTTATCAGCTTGCAGGGAATCTCCTCGCTGAAATGCTCCTCTGGGTACTGGCCGAGAGCGACCTGGTGACATCAATGATGCATTAAAAAAAAAGTTTAGGCCTGTCAAACATAAACTATTGGCATTAAAATGTACAATTGTAAAAAGTGAGCAGGCTGTGATAGTGAGAGCATATATTTGCTCTCAAGACATATCAACCTACTTTACACAACTTGAACATAAACATGATTTATGTCTATTAATTTTTCATAAAGTCTTGGGCACTTACGAAGTCAGAGGACTGCTGGCTGAGTAGCCACATGGTGGCCATTCCCTGAACGGTTGTGTTGACAGCAGGAAATGTCTGCAGCATCGTGGCCTCGCTTGTCGTCCCCTTTGTGGTTGGTGGAGGAAGTTGCAGGGAGATGGGAGTGTTGGGCATCCAGCCGCCATAGTCATACTGCAATTTATGAATGATTGACCAATAACTGATTAATACAATTCGAAGCATAGCACTATGATCAAGATGATTCAATTATTGTTCAAACTGTACTATATATAATATACATGGCTCCATCCCTACAGCCATGTCAATCTGTTGGCTATGAAAAAATGTCATATTATAATATGTCGACATACTACACTATCACTTTTTTAAAAGATGATTTTTGATGACATACTATACTATGACTTTTTTTTTGTGATTTTTGACGACATATACTATGACATTTTTGGGGGATTTTTGATGAAATACCACACTATGATGTTTTTTTTGCAATTTTTGACAACCTACTATAATATGACGTTTTTTCATGATTTTTCATGACACACTATACTACGTAGTTTTCTCATGATTTTTGACGACATACTATACTATGACTTTTTTTCATGATTTTTGACGACATACTATACTATGATGTTTTATCATGATTTTTGACAACAAACTATACTATGATGTTTTCTCATGATTTTTGACGACATACTA
>NC_065510.1:18806618-18816073 GCF_006386435.1 Epinephelus moara | reverse complement strand
ATGATGTTTTTTTGTGATTTTTGACGACATACTAAACTATGACGTTTTTTCATGAGTTTTGACAACATACTAAACTATGACGTTTTTTTCATGATTTTTGACGACATACGACTTTTTTCATGATTTTTGATAACATACTAAACTGTGATATTTTTTTTCATGATTTTTGACAACATTCCCTTCTATGACGTTTTTTCACAATTTTTGACAATATACTATACTATGATGTTTTTTTGTGATTTTTGACGACATACTAAACTATGACGTTTTTTCATGAGTTTTGACAACATACTAAACTATGACGTTTTTTTCATGATTTTTGACGACATACGACTTTTTTCATGATTTTTGATAACATACTAAACTGTGATATTTTTTTTCATGATTTTTGACAACATTCCCTTCTATGACGTTTTTTCACAATTTTTGACAATATACTATACTATGATGTTTTTTTGTGATTTTTGACGACATACTATACTATGACTTTTTTTCATGATTTTTGACGACATACTATACTATGAAGTTTTTTCGCGATCTTTGATGACATTGTATGCTATGACTTTTTTTTCGCGATTTTCGATGACATAATATACTACGATGTTTTTTCGGGATTTTTGACGACATACTAAACTATGATGTTATTTATGTCATCCATCTCTCTCCAATTCAGAAACAAACTGCAGAACCTCATCAACCCATCTCACAATAAAAATAACATCATAAATGGTAATATAGGTCATTTTAAAGGCTTCACCTGTCCAGTGTTCACAGCTGAGTGTTGTGCTGAGGAAGTGAAGATCACCATGGTGACAAACTTGACCAACTCATCCACGGTTTTAAAGCTCTGTGGAATTCCTGAGAATTAGAGGAAATAAACTACATTAATTAAAGACATCTAGATTACAAAATTATAAATGTGCACATTTCTCACAATTAAGACCAAGATTTTATTTAAAGCCCACCTGTGCATGCCTGGGAAAGGAATCCATGTTCAAAAATGTCTGAAATCCACTTCTGCAGTTCAGAGTCCTGCTGGACCTCAGCATCACTCTTATAGTAGAAGCTGAGCATTCCCTGCACAAACCTATGAGAAATGTGGATAAGTAAAATGTGAACACAACTCATTTTTGTACATTAAAGTCACTATTGAACCCTGTACTCCTATAGCCCTCAGCAGTAATGACTTAATAAGTTTCTTGACAAAATTCATCACCTCTTGTCATTACCCGGTATCTATCTATCTTCATACACAGTAACATTTCCTCATCCAAATCATCTACTTGTCTCGTAGATCCCATCCTAACTAGGGTACTTAAATAAGTTTTGCCCTTAGTTAACACTTTTGTCTATGCTATAATTTTTTATTAATTTTATTAATTATGTTAGTCTGAACACACATCATCTATGGCACATCTGTCAGCCCTCTGAGGCAAATTGTTGTTTGTGATATTGGGCTATGTAAATAAAATTGGTTTGTAATTGAATTAAATATTACCTTTCAGAGCTACAGGACTCAACCACATCGTTCAAAGCCTAAATAAAGGGATGCCCCTTTAATATCACTGAAGTTCTCCATTATAGCAGCTCAGGCAGTAATAGGCCTATTTATAAAATTTCATAGCCATCTGCCACTTTACTCAATCAAGAAGCAGTAGCTAAGGTTTGGTTCACCCGTTTACTGTACTGCCATCTCTTCAAGGCATTCTTAATCTAACACGTAGGTCACTTGATATTTAAAGGGCAATTCAACAATAAATCAATTGTAAGTTTAAGCAACTGCAGCGCTGCTATTAAGGGCTTCAGAATAGGTTGTCCTGCTTTTCTAAAATGCCTCAGTCCTTCAGTGTTATTGGGGAGAAATGTTGCAGTTTAAGCATGTAAAACCTAGCCCCTGTCATCCTGCTGTGTTATCACTGTGAAGTGTTTTTAATTCCATCCACGGCATTTGAGACAGTGAGGGTAGACTACTGTTAATATTAGAAACACATCTCAGTTTAACAAAATACATTTCAACAGAACGTCAAACTACAGCCTGCAAAATTCAACAAAAAGAGAACATTAAACCCTCTGTGAAGATTTGAGTTATTGCAGGGATGTGTGTTAGACCACATTGGTTTTAGCTTCTGTAGGTACACTTAATGCACTGAGCTTCTCACAAACCTTATAAACTGTTAATAGGAGCCCCAAAACTTAAAGCAGCTCCTCTGGCTACAGTGACACCTACAAAGGAGCATGTGTTTCAACATTAACTGTTCAGAGGAGATTGCATTAAGATGGACTAACTGAAAGAAATGATACAAGGTAAACTGTTTAGAAACAGATACGTTGCAACCTGAAGAAATCAGTAATGAGAAAACCACATGAGTTACGTAAGAGAGCAATAGCAGCAAATAGAGACGGGAGGATCTGGGCTCTGATTTTTGTGTATCGGTACCTGCGGATGATATCCCAAATCTTGAGTCCATCATCCCTGTAGTAGAAGTTCGGCACATCCTCCACCCCACGCTCAGCGATGTCCTCTGGCATGCAGAGGGAGCTGTAGGTCACTGAGGACTGTGATCTCTGCAGGAGTGTCACCAAACCCTCTCCACCAGAGGATGCAAACTAGAGGACAGTCAGATACGTAAGGAGTATAGTTAGAGACAAATACTGTGCATGATGTTGAAACAAGAAACATGTTTAGCTGATGGTCTACTGTGTGTTGGTCTTTTCGTACCAGTGTGAAAGATCCAGTCTCAGATATGAGACGAGCTCGAGCTAAGAAGTTGATCTGCAGAGTGTAGCGGGTGTGAGGTACAAGGAGCTGAAAGACAAAGGGAACTCTGTTAGTAACACTATTACATGTTAACCAAGTCAGTAATCTTGATGCTTCTATACCATTTAACAGAGATATATACGAAAGATATGATTTGTCAACTTTGGAAGATACAAAATCAGCAAGTCTAAAAACCTACAACTACACGAACTTCAGTATTCTCCCTTCAGTTACCTTGTACAATGGATGCACCGAGGGCATGTTGCGCAGCAGTGACACTGCAAACACTTCAGCGAACAGATGAGTGCGCAGCAGGTGGACATTGAGTTGATGCTCGTTGAAATCTGCACTTCTCACAAAAATCTTGGCCGTCAACCAGTCGTACTCAGAATCAGTAGGAAGGAAGATGGGGTTGTCTTCTGCTGGAGTCTGCTTCAGCTGCAGGAGAAGGAAAGAAGTGTGGTTCAGCCAGTCCATTCAAACCATTACCAGTTCTACAAGTACTTGTCAGTAATGTTTAAGAATGGCAATATGTTGCTTTTGCTGTGATCCGTATTCTTCACACACTCCATTAGTGCAATTTTACTAAAGGTATTTTTATCCACTCTGTAAAAATGACATCTATTGTGATGCATGTCTGTCGCATAAGAGGGATTACTTCTCACCTGAATAGCAACTGGCATCAGCTTATCATCAGGTGTTTTGTGGAGCAGGACGAGGGGAGCCATCAAGTACTGCTGCTTCCCATTGATGATGTTTGCTTTCAGTCCATCCAAACGCTTGTAGTCACACAGGAATATGTTGCCTTTCTGTTTTTGTGAGGGTGAAAAATCTTAGTGAACATGTAAGTGCAACATGCAATTCCAAATGTAACATGTCATGGGAAAAACATTATGCATTCTAATGCTCAGATTAATTAAGGTCAAGACAGGTACCTTCATTTCATTTTCCAAGCTGAACTGACCACTGGGGAAGACCATATCGTCAGTGACAGGAAAGTTATCAGGCAGAGCTGAACAACGACGGATCAAGATGGGGTTGACACCGTTAAGATACTGGTAGGCAAAAAAAGCATCCTCCTTCCAGTGCTCCTGGACGTATTCTGGAAAAAGAACAGAATTTAATTTAACTTTTCTCATGAGCAAAGCCCAAAATTAGACAACTTTATATCTATAGATACACAAACATGTTTAAATATTCCTTATTTCCATTTAATGAAGCCAGTAAAGGAGCAACACTTTTCAGTATGTAGTGGAACCTTAATTGCTCATATCAGGATAAAACAAACTCAATGGTATTTTTAGGTAATACAGTTGAATATCTAAATGAATACAGTTGAAAGCACTATTATGGATACAGTATCAAGTATTTCATTAAACTCTGTGTTAGTACCCAATATGTCAGTCTGTTTGCAGCAGAACACTCGATTTATAGAGTCAATATCAGGCCAGTTCTCCGTGGATTCAGCCAGTCCTTTCAGACGCAGCTCAGCCAGCCTAGAAAATAAAAGCAAAGAGTAACTTTACTTTGATGGCAGGTACATAATCATATAGACAGACAGACAGACAGACAGACAGACAGATAGAAAGATACACATCTGACTGAATTTTTGGACTTTACCCAGTGAGTGCAGTGAAGCGAAACTCTGAAGCCTTTGTGAAGGAGAAGCGGACTTCAGCAGGAAGATCAGTAGGGTCTTCTGCCTTCAGGCAGTGGGGCATTCCCTCTGCATACACATGCCAGCTAGGAACAATAGAGGAGCAGAGTGGTGAGAAACTATGGACAGTCGAGATACTAGAGTAGAGTATAAACGAGTTAAAATGTCAAAATTTAAAGTGTGCATAAGCCCTGAACTCTCACCGGTAGTTTTCCTCCCGTTGCTTCAGCTCTTGCTCCCGACTGTACTTGCCAAGATGATGGCTGTCTTCAGAGACTTTCAGAGCTGAAAAAAAGAACCACAACAGGGTTTAAAATTCATAAATATACTGAATATTGTTATGAATGTACTCCAGCCTCCTTACTGTCTAGCTTGCAGAATTTGTCTTTCTTTAATATCTTCTGTAACCAGCGAACAATGTACAGGATGCAGACAGCAAATTTCCACAAACCTGTTCCCTCTCTGAAGCGGTGCACTTCACTGTCAGTGATCCATCGGTAGATGGGGAAGTTGTAGGTGTCTCCCTCAGGGGATTTCACTTCCACCTTAGCAGGGAACCAGGAGTCTTCCCCAAACAGTGGGATATGCTGTAGGCTTAGCTCTATCAGGACCAGCTTGCCAATGGAGGCAGGGCAGGACACGGTAAACGTAGACACCTGGAGCGATGAAAGAAGAAATAGGAGAACGTGTATCTGATAACTAAGAACTGAGCTGTCACATGCCAATAGTTAGCATACAATTTCTAAATGCAGAGGGGTGGACAAAGTAAAGCTCACATAACAATATAATACCACTGCATAAAATACCAATTACATGAAGCTCATTATGGTAATCTCCTGTTGCTGTGGTCACCTTTGTGGCCATATGTTGAAGAGTTGCAGAGCAGCACATACCCTGTTGCTGCCCATATGAATCTAAGTTGGCAAGGGTTTACATCATCTTTTCTGAAGTGACATTTACAGGCCTATAATCTGTGGGCTATAGGTGAAATTAACAAGAACACTGTAACACATTTAGAAAGGGATATTTAAGACTTACTGCTCCTCTGACGAAGGATAGAGCCCCTTTTATGCTTACGAGCCACGTGCGATCGCTCTCCCCATCTGTGCCCACCAGTTTAATGTAGACGTTGTTAAAAGTGGTAGCAGTGGCAATATTAACAGTGGACACAGTCACTTTATAATCCACCATTTTCACTCTGGAAAGCAGAAGAATCCTGGAAAGGGGAGAACAATAATAAGCATTCTCAGCACTGATTGGGTTAACTGTCACTAGATGAACCTTTTTAAAATACTAGTATCACAATTAAAATAGCATTGGTAAAGGTATTCTAACTACTAATGTTAAATTTGTCCTTTCTCACATAACTATTACAGGCCAGTTGCTGCTAACAAAAAGATATCTCATAAAGCATCTCTTACCTGTTAATGAGACCAAGAAGTTCCTTTGATGAACTGCTCTTTTGATAAACATTTTCCTCCCTGATTCCTCCTTTTATACATGCAGTTTTGTGGGACTCTCCAGTAAGTTGCAATATCCATGTGGTGATGGAATACTCGACGTGTCTGAACATTTACTGCACTTGCGAAACCACAAGATGACGCAACTAATGATGTCTTAAGGTAGTGCAAGTTCTTTTGATTTAGATAAACCAGCTTTTCCACTGCTAAAGATGTGATCATCACAGTTTGCTGTCTTTGTGTGAGCAGTTCAGTGAGGTAGCTGTCACGCACTGCTCACGCAGGCAGTATGGCATGGGCGTGAGACTGCTCAGACAACAGTACAAGCATGGCAAAGTAAGCAAAGATAAATGCTCAAGAAAACGCTACCCTATGTGGAGGTAAGTGGTATAAAAAGAGGAGCAGGGAGAGGGCCAGGAGGCACACAGCCTTTATTCTTTAGATTTACTGAAAAGACCCTGGCCAAAAACAAAGACGCCAACTTACTTACATTCACAAAGAGATGGACAAAAGCCTCAGCAACACCTATAGCGTCCTAGCAGCCTAGCATCAGCTGTTATTCAAAACAAGCTCACATCTTTATCACTTTCACAACAAGGAAGGTGGTCAGGTGAGAGACTCACTTATGTGAGTCAGAGAACTGGAGTTATATCCATAACCTTAAGTTCTGCTTTTTCATAGCATTTCTTTCATCTCTCTCTTTCTTACACACACACACAGCAAACACAAAAAATGAATCAAATTTTGTTCAAATAAGGTCTGCGCTTTCAATATTAGATCTGTCTCCAAACAGATGATTCTCCAAAGTCCGGTCACTGACCTGTGATGAAATGCCTTGAAAAAAAATCATTCTTCATTTTCCCTTGGGGCGACGTATTTAGGACAAAAAAAAAGGGTAAGCAAACAGTCCCTTTATTAAGATAAACCACCATAGTAGAAAGAAATCCAGAGGGCAGAGGCAGTGGCTAACTGAAATGTGTGTATTTGCCTGCATCTCTGTATTTGTGTGTGTCTGTTTTCCTCTGTGCCGTTTCCCAATTGTCTCTTGAAGGGTTGCAAACTCAGGCATCTCCTCTCTCTCTTCTCACAAACACATACACACAGAAAGTGGCAGAGCACACAATAAGAGAGGGAAATACAAAACACCTTTGTGGTTCATGTAGAATAAAGTGTGCAGCCTCTGGCTAAATGAAGGTGAAAGACCTTCCCACATTCTGTCACGCTTGTTCCATGGAAACACGAAATCTATCAGCGCTAATGACATTAATGAATGAGACAAATGATAAAGTTAAATATGAGGGAATGTTCACAGAGATAAACATTAGTGACGTCCTTCATCATGCATAAGAACAGGGCAAAGAAGGACTGGCAAAGGTAACCATTAAACCTCAGTTTGTTGGATAACCGAACAGTGGAGCTTTTCAAAATCGTAACTGAATTACTGCTGTATTGCTATTTGAATATTATCTCATTATTAGAAGTGCTCAGTGTCACATCCCAGAGACATGTGAAGGACATTCAACCACAATTAATCTTTTTTTCTCGCCCGTTGAGTGCAGATTTGCTGACCTTCTGTCTGTATTACTGCAGTTATTCAAGAGCAGTCTGATAAGACAGCTGCTGTTATAGATGTTGAGGTATTTATCTGCAAATGCATTGGTGAATCAAATGAATGATTAACAGATTAATCTGTCTGTTATCTCAGAGATTAATCCATCAGTATTGTCTGAAATAATAGTTTTTGCACCTCAGTCAAACAAATTATCTGCACACGGTACGAAAAGCCCCCGATAGATTTCATTTAACGTAGCGCTTCGATCTAACGGAAATCTTTGTCAGGGCTTGTCAAGTTATTGAGGAGCTATCAGTTATTTGTCGAGCATAAGAGGAGGTCTTCCAGATTAGGCCGGTAATGCTGACTCAGCAGCAGAAGCATTGGCACGTCAGAGCAGATGATCACTGATCATTGTCACAGAGGGGAAATGCCGAGATTGTGGATAAAGTTTGAAGGTGATTTCACTTTAGGAACTTCCTAGACATGCCCTCTGGATGGGAGTCAGGGTTCTCACTGGCAGAGATCGCTGTGGAAGCCACTTAGTTGAAATATGCTCTGGGTGAATGAGATTGGATGGGAAATGCTGACAGTTCTGGAAATCAACACCTGCCATTGCTGACACTGTTGTCTCTGCTCCATCCAGAGAGGGGGAAGCTGTTACCTTAAATGGAGGTGTTCATTTACAAAGTCACTGCTTAAAGGGCATGAGGTTAACAGGTTTGGGCATGTGCTGTGCTGCACAAATTGTTTCAGGTCATGGTCACAAGCTGTGGGTAACAACCGTAAAATTTTACTACATCATGTGTAAACAAGAACTGAGATTCCTATGCTGCATTGAAGCAGTCATTGATTGGCTAAATGCTTTAGCAATCCATGTCACACTGGCCGATGTATCCTCCTACAATGGTTCATATGATATTCTATGAAGATGTCCACACAACAATTTGTGTGATATACAAAAAATTAGCACTCCATGAATGACTTTACGTACTTAACATGAAGTTACGTAACTAATTATAGAGGGCAGGTTTAGGCAAGTAAACTTACTGTGGTTAGATTTAGGACGAGTAACATGGGGACAACATAAATTAAAATGACTCAAAGTTTACTCAGAGTTCACATAGTTCTGAACACAGGTCTCCTGGGAACACTCCCTGGGGTAAGTGTATTGCTTGCTCATGATTATGAGGGATATGTGTGAATTTCAGTGCATTACTTTTCATATGAAAAATTATGAACAGTGCATGGGAACAGCATGTATAATAACCATAAGCCAGTAATTCATGTATAACCCACTTATTTTGGAAGGCTGACATCACATGACCAGTGTGCTGATGGCAGAGAGCGGGAAACAGGCCTGAGTGGTTCCCGTAAGGAGGCAGGTGGGGCAGTGGATGGGTTACAAAACACTGGACTTTCCCCATGGAAACTGGTGTTCAGAACTGTGTGAGTCATTTTAAGGTATGTTGTCACCATGTTTCTTTCCCTTAACTTAACCACAGTGACTTTCCTTGCCTAAACCTAACCTCTATTGCTTTACGTTAAATACATAACTTATGTTAAGTATGCAACATCATTTGTGGGGTGCTAATACATAGGATATCATACAAATCATTATATGAGGATACATTCACATGGAATATGTACAAATTTTGGTGTATTATTTCATGTAAACACACGAACAGTGCATGAGAATAACCTGCCTTGGCAATTCTGCCCGCTCCGTTTGCACCACAACTCCAGCTTGATAAGACAAAAGAAAGTTGGAGTATTCTGAAAATAATACAAACAAGCAGGACTTGAAAATTATTTAAACTAGTACATACCCATTGAGTACAGCATACCATACCATGACTTAGTCATACCAAAAATTAGGAAAAAAAACCCCCAACATTGGGCAACAGGGGGAGCCACAGCGATCGGTCCCATTTTAGCCATTTTTAAGCATTTTTCTGTTGTTATAGCGCCACCCAATTGCCAATTAGAGTTAAATTTCTCCAGTCACCTTGAGGCGTCCTGTTCTAC
>NC_065510.1:18779945-18806351 GCF_006386435.1 Epinephelus moara | reverse complement strand
TTGCTATAGCGCCCCCCTTTGGCCAATTGATGTAATATTGCTTCATTCGCATCCTCCCATGACCCTCTACCACTGTGCCAAATTTCACATGGATTGATCAAGTCAGTGAGGAGAAAAACGTGGAACAGACACACACACACACGTCACACACACACACACACACACACACACAGAGACAGAATTTTCATCATTATATAGTAAGATTCACATAAATCCTCACCATCAGTAGCACTACAAACATACTGTACTCTAACTGTACTGCTAATAATTTTACTAATGCTGCGTCTTTACTGCTCAGGTAATAAGTTTCTTTCTCACCCTGCCATTCACTCCTTGCACGTATGCTCACTCACTATCTCGAGGTGTCACTGGGCGTTTCTCAAAGTCAAGGATCCTTCCTGCAGAGGCAAGGCAAGAGTCCTCCCTAGCATTCAGTGAACATACATTGGAACAGGCTAACAAGTGTTCCCAGGTGTGAGTCATTAACCCTCAGCAGACTGAGGGAGTTTCAGGGTACTGTGATGATTTTGGTACTCTCCAGTGTTGTTGTACTATTTTACCAGATGTAGCAGTATTTTCAGAGTCATGCAACTTTTAGGGAGAATTTATTTCTGAATCATACTTGTGGCGTAATGAAGTAAAGACAACAGCTGAAAAAAGTTCTAAATTATCATTTACAGTATGAACACAGATTCACACACATAATCACTTTGTTATTTCAAAGTGTTTCAGATTTTATGTGTGTGTCACCACACACTCTGCTACAATAATATGAATAGCAGATCTGATCTGATGAGCTATGCTGCTCTGAAACAGCTGACCTGCTGCCTGTGCAGTAATCCACTGAAGTAAGTTCACCTCAAAACAAATGAGTGATGCTTTGACCTGCAGGATATTCTCATGTGTCTACTCTGGCCGTTCTCACTGCCATTCCCCCAAAAAAATACACTAATTGAATGATCCTTGACATTGGAACAGTCCTTTAGCCGAGGTCGATGACAGAGCGTCCTTCAAATTAGGCCGTTTGAGGATCCTTGCTTAACTTTGAGAAACACCCATTGTCTGGGTCAACTGAGTCATCAGCTGATTGACAATCAACCCTTTCTGTCAGCCTATCATCTTCCATCCGTCCATCCATTTTCATCTGCTTATGGGCCAGGTCGCGGGGGCAGTAGGCCGAGCAAAGCACCCCAGACATCCCTCTCTCAGGCAACGCTCTCCAGCTCCTCCTAGGGGACCCCAAGGTGTTCCCAGGCCAGATGAGATATGTAATCCCTCCAGCGTGTTCTGGATCTGCCCCGGGGCCTCCTACCAGTGGGAGGTGCCGGGGACACCTCCAGCGGGAGGCGCCCAGGAGGCATCCTAGTCAGATGCCCGAACCACCTAAACTGACCCCTTTCGACGCAAAGGAGCAGCGGCTCTACCCCGAGCTCCCTCCGGATGTCCGAGCTCCTCACCCTATCTCTAAGATGAGCCCAGCCACCCCATGGAGGAAACTCATTTTCACCGCTTGTATCTGCGATCTCATTCTTTCGGTCAGAGTTCATGACCATAGGTGAGGGTTGGTCGCCTATCATCTTACTGCTCCTCATTTTAAATACGGTTCTTTCCCTGCCGTAGTTCTTTCTTCCTGCAGTCGTACGCGCCTTCCACCTCTCCATCACCGCCTAGTCCTTACGGATTCATCAGCCTCATTCGCCTCAGCAGCCTCAGAGTCAGCAGCCACCACCACCAGTGTCTGGACTCCATGGGGGGATTTATCTTGCGGCCGCTCAGATTTCCCTAAATCACAAAATATCTCCCTCTGGTGTTCAAGCGCCAAAGACTTATGCTAAATCTTAATCAGCACAAATCATCTGCTAATCTGTGCACTCATATTCTGTATTAAATATTATCTTCACTTCATTCTTCTGTCTCTCCTCACTAAATTGCATTTATGCTGTAGAGGGAGTACCACACAGTAGAAATAAACAAATCTAAGCAGGAAATGAGAGGTAAAAGGCCATCTCCACCAACACAGTCGATTTCAGTCTATTTCTGGTGTGAATGTATTTAGCATCCAAGTGGCCAACTCACTGCAAAATGAAGATGACAGCTATTTTGTAGGAGTTACTTGATTTGATATTAGATACCTGAATACAAACAACCCATTATTAGACCAGTGTTTTTACAGCTTTTAGTCAATATACCAAAAATATGCACCCTTTTCTACATCCCTGCTGACCATTTCCTAAAGCATAGCACAAATTATATATGTGTTTTGTATTTTCTTCCCTCCAGGCAGCTCTCGTGTGCTTTCAACTACAATATGAAAGTCAACTTGAACAAGCCTCAAAGTGCCAGAGAGACATAATCCATTGTAATCTGATTCTATTATTGACAGAGTTACATTATCATTGCATGATAGTGCAGGTGTGAGTACATAAAAGAAAAACATCAGAATCTTATCAGCATGTATAGTTATCTGACTGATCTGGTCTTGAGTCAGCCAGTGCGGGATAGTTTGAGATTTCTAACTTTAGTGGCTGATCTATTTAAGTATCTTTTCTGACAAAACAATCACTAGTAATGACACTGAGCTAGCAGAACTGTTTCTAAAATGCTTTGATTGTTACATTTGCTCACAGCTAGCACAGCAGTGTTTATGTAATGCAATGCTTTACTTTTTGTCACAGCTGTGTTGAGAAGAATTGTGTTTTGCATACACATGTTTGAAATTTATTGAGTTTTCCCAGTGGCAAAGTTGCAATGAGAAGATTTAAAATGAGCTTTAGACAATCACAGTATAAGGGCAATATGAAAAGTCATCAGTGGAGAGTTCAAAGACTAATTAGGCTAATTAGGATTCCCTCACGAGGATACCAGCCCTACAGGGGGGGAAGAGATGCTTAATCAGCAAACTATCCATGGTTGGAGTCAGAATGGAGGTCACACTTTCATTCATTGATATATTCAAATAGCCACACTATTTTCCACTAATGCAGGGTCCATGTACGTGTATGGGACTTCCAGGCTTTTCTTTCTGGGTTTAATCTGTCTACTTATAATTTTAAGTTCTTCTTGAAAGGGGAACCTCCTCACAGAAAGGCTACTCTTTGTACAGACTGAGAGGGACCTGACAACAGCAGCTTTGTGTTAACAAGATGACAAACAAGACTCGCCCAACATTACTATGGTACATTTCTTTTCAGACATAAGGTTTCACGAAAACTGTAATTTTCAAAAATATGCAGTGATACAGTTCCAAGAATGATGCACGTTGACATATTTACAGTAAGATATGGTCAGAGAGCCCGTTTGGACCTGGTATTTACATGCGTCTTGGGCAATCTAATCACAAGTGAACAGCGCTAAATACAAGTGTAAACAAAACATTCTCACTCTTATCTCGTCACATATTGACGTTTGGTCATGGACTTTCCACGTCCACATACAACATGCAAGGTACCCTGGGTGCGTGGGTTGTTGACGTTCTGGGACGCTGTGTCAAGTTCTGCCTGTTACATTCAATGTCTTCTTTCAAAATACACTTCCATTTTCACAGGAAATTTACATTATGCATATAGTCTCTTTCAAAATAAATGCATCACGTCAGTACAACAAACACGCATGGTTGGGTTTAGACAACAAAAACATGTGGTTAGGTTTAGGAAGAAAGAACAGGGTTTGGCTTTAGAATCTTGTGGGATGCAAACATTGCCCTCTCAGATGAAAGTTGGTGCTTGTTGGACCCATCCACAACCCCTCCTGCTGCCCCAGTTGGAGTTTGGGTGCCTTAACTTTTGTCCTTGTTCTGTCGCATATCCCCCCTGATGCTGCCAGGCGCTGTTAAACTATAATAGCAACCAGCGGCGTATCATGCCTAAGCACCGGATTTCGACGACTTCAGGGACCGGGCTTGTGTAAAGCACGAAGCACGAAGATGCATTGTGATCCAATCACTCAAACCACTTGCCGAGGTGGTCTGAGACACATTTGACCACATATCTTTTGTAGTATAAACACTAATGAGTCCTGATGGATCCCTAACAAGAACTAGGCTGCATCATCAGTGCAGGACGTGGTGGTTGTTTTGGTGACAACGCCCTGATGCTTTTTAACTTACCCATTGTATGCTGAGTTAGACAAAGCATAACCTAAACATTCATCATTTTGCCCCATGGACGGACACATGTTGAATTCTGCTGACAGAGATATCTCCAGCTGTACTGACACAACCGGTAACTTGACTAGCAAGAACGCCTCAGAGCATCTAGCAAAAGTGTGGATGTAATAACTGTGCACAGGGCTGTAAAGAAATCTGAACATAAGTGGTCAGCTGGAGACGCACAATAAACGCATGTTAATACCAACTCTAAACAGGCTCAGATGTATGTTTGCTATGATTTTATTTCACTGAATCTGCAGTTTGTTAATTTAAATACTTCATAGATTAGTTGAACAGATGGAATTTTCCATAAAGTCTTGGGCACTTGTGAAGTCAGAGGACCGCTTGCTGTGTAGCCACATGGTGGACATTCCCTGCACTGTTGTGTTGACATCAGGGGGTGTGTGCAGCATCGTGGCCTACGTGGTTGGTGGAGGAAGTTGCAAAGAGATGAGAGTGTTGGGCATCCACCCACTGTAGTCATACTGCAACGAATGAAAAGCTCATTGACAAAGATTAAAAACATTTTATAAAGCATCATGTATAAACCATATCATCCTTACCATTGATCAATAATATGTCAATATAATTTGTGATATGTTTGTGAAGTGCTCTGCAGTAACAGCCACATTATGTATCATAACTCAATTTAAAATAAAAGACTTACCCTCAGAGAGATAAACAAAGGAGACAGGATAATCAGTTATTTTTCACTGACCAAGCAATACCAACTCAGCCACAATATAAAACCTCTGAGGGGTCCTTGAGAAATCATGAAAACAGCAATAATTAATATATTTAAATTAAAGAAGAAGAAAAATTATGTCAATAAATGTATCAAGCAGAGTAATGCTAATGTAAAATAAGGATTTTCTGAATAATAAAACATTAACTTGTCTTTAAGGACACCTGTTTCTGGTGGGAAATAAATCCATGTTCAAAAACGTCTCCAATCCACCTCCGCAGTTCAGAGTCTTGGCAAACCTCAGTGTCACTCCTGTAGAAGTATTCCCTTCACAGACCTTTATGAAAAGCAGAAATCAGCTTAAATTATTTCAAACTACAACACTGTGACAGATTGTGATCAGGTTTTAGACCACCACACACCGCAGCCCTTCCAGGGTCATCTGACATATTGTTTTGCCCTTTCTACAATTTTGTATCATTGCCTTGACATCTGTCAGAAACACTCATGTCACATAGCAAATGAAAACGGCAATACAGTTTGACTCGGCTTCTCCTCCTGTAGATGCTCCCTGCTGCGGCACCGCAGCACATCAGCACGGAATACATGGAAACATAAGAACTAACGTGCAAGAAGCCTTGTTAACAACCCCCACGACGCCAACATAAAGTTGTTTTGCTCTTCGCCGAGGGTTGGGGGGTTAGACTTTTATTCTGCTTATTAAAATTGAAACCATTGTTTCTGCTGCCTCTCTGACTTCTTTCCATTTTGCGAGGAAGGCTTGTTTATTGTGCAGTTACCGCTTTGACTTTTCAAACAGTATTTGTTGAAGTCAGAGAGACCGGTCTCTGCAGAGCTGCTTTCGTTTCAAAACAGCCCACAGAACTTGGCTCAGTAACTTGTGTGTTTCCTTAATGTATAAAACACTTCACTTCATGGGCACCTGGGAGCTGAGAAGACTTTCTGACACTAGTTGTGCCTGATGCAGGGGAAAGAAAGAAACCAAACCAAGACCCAGCATTATTATTAGGTGTAGATTTTTCCCTTCTCCTTTTCTCTTGCTCATCTAAATTACAATCACTTGGACTGCAAATATGGCAATAAACATTATAAAAGTGCAGGTTTCAGGTTAGACTGCGTATAACTTATGACATTGCCAGTGACTACAATACCTGTGGATGATATCCCAAAGCATGACTCCATTATCCCTGTAGTAGAAGTAGAAAGAGAAAGAGTAAACTGTTAGAAACACTATTACGTGTTACAAAGGCAGACATCTTGATGCTTCTGTACCATTTAGCAGTGTGAAATAGAAATATATTCTCCCTTTCAGTTACCTTCTACAGTGGATGCACCATGGGAAGCAAACACTTCAGCCAGCAGATGAGTGCGCAGCAAGTAAACACTGAGCTGATGCTCAATGAAATCTGCAATTCTCACAAAAATCTTGGCCGTCAACAAGTCGTAGTCAGAATCAGTAGGAAAGAAGACGTGGTTGTCGTCTGCCGGAGTCTGCTTCAGCTGCAGGAGAAGGAAGTTAGATACTGATTATTGATTCACAGAACATTATCATTGAAATTGCACTGTGTAAGGTTGCAACAAAGACTTATGTGCTATCATCACCTTCAGGCTCCAAGTCTTTTTACCCTGTTTCCATATTTGTTGGGAAAGTTTTTTTGGAGAACCCAAAGAAAAAAAAGTGAAACAAAAAACAGGATGACTAATTATTATTCGAGCTGTCGAGCAGCTGTTGGAAATCTGTCTGGCAATACATTTGAAAGTGGTGTGGAAAATTTGGCATGAAGAATTTATTAAACATTCAAAAGGTATCTCACACAGTCTGATTCCCCCCCTGCTGAGCTGGCTGCTCGAGCTTTAAACATTTTCCATGGACCCAAATAAGTCCTTTATAATGAATATCTGCTTTAACAAGCCACAGTTTTTCTTATTTTTAATACATTCATGATGACAATACTGGGGAAAATGATGTGTCCATTATAAATCAGTTGCACAAAACCTGGCATGTGGCATCTGTTTTCTGTAACATGGTAACTAAATCAAAAATGCCAGACAGTTACTGCGTATGTGAGCTGTAAGTCTGACCATGGATTGTCTTTCACTTAAATGGCCATGACTCCTTCAGCTTTCATCTAAGTACCTGCAGACATTTAAAAGACTATCTATGTGTGAAAATAAGCATGTCCACTGAGGCATATCCAAATCCAGGGATCAGGTATTCAAAACAAAATATGGTATATAGGCAATTCTATAAATGTCCAAAACTGTATGTTACTAATAAAGTCCGCATGATGGTGCTATAAAAAAACTTGATGTTAAAACACATCAAACGAGGCCATAAATCCAATGCCCTCTGTCAAATAAACAAACTCAATCCAAGCCTCGCTATCCAGCAGTAAATCTCAAAACTATCCTCCACTGAAATTTATATGCGTCCTGTCATATTAATGTCCAACTCAAGCATCCTATAAATCTGTAGGTCAGTCTCACCTGAATAGCAATCGGCATCGGCTTATTATCAGGTGTTTTATGGAGCGGGACGAGGGGAGCCATCAAATACTGCTTCTTCCTGTTGATGGTGTTCGGTTGCACGCCATCCAAATGCTTGAGGTTACATAGAAATATGCTGCCTTTCTGTCTGAAAGTTTACAGCAGTTATAATTTTTTACATTTGGGCATGATGAGATATTAAGTGTGACAGAAAGTCATAAATTGAATATGTCACAGTATTGATATGTACTTTTCTACAGATAACTGCTGACGGGGTTTAACTGCTACAATAGCTCTGCAATATAATAATGAAGAAGAAGAAGAAGAAGAAGAAGAAGAAGACTTTTCAAAAACAGAATTACAATGTGCTGTACAGACATAAAACACAGCAAAGCATTGACACTGCTACCTGCTACTACCTGACAAAGTATCAGGTAGCAGTGCAAGTATTTTTGTGGCAATTAAAAATATGAATGTAAAAACAATCAAATTAATTAAAAAAAGTAAGTAAAAGTAAGTTAATAAGTAAAAATGAAAATAAGATAATACATTTAAATAAAAATAAAATAAAATATAATAATAATAATAATAATAATAAGTAAATAAATAAATAATTAAAAGATGTATTGGAATCAATAATTTAAAGCAGTTTAAATTAATTTAATTTAAAGTGTGTTTTGAGGAGTGATTTAATTGTAACACTGTTGTATTAAGTACAGTTTTTAACATACTGAACCCTGATTTATTGCTTAAACTGAATCTCAAGTCACTTGGCAGTGGAGTTAAGCAGTTTAAAGTCATATTAAAGGGATAGTGCACCCAAAAATGAAAATTCAGCCATTATCTACTCACCCATATGCCGATGGAGGCCCTGGTGAAGTTTTAGAGTCCTCACATCCCTTGCGGAGATCGCTGGGGGGAGCTTGCTGCTCAGACTGGGATTTGGCGATGCCTGCACTTGAGAATCTGGACATCAGTACTGACGAGACTGCTGCTCTTCAGAGACCGTGCTCTTGCATCACCGATCACCCTGAGCGCACACATGTGAGCGCAGAGCACAAAGAAGCAGTCAGAGCTACAGGCTACGGTGAGGCTAAAAACAGAGTTCACATGACATTTTTCGAAACAACTTTTTATGTCGCGGCTGCAGCACACTTGGATCACTACGGATGAGCAGTATGGAGATACTTTGTGGATTCAATTTTGTGTTCTTGGCGCCGTATGCCATTAGGTGTGCAAGGGATGTGAGGACTCTAAAACTTCACCAGGGCCTCCATCGGCATATGGGTGAGTAGACAATGGCTGAATTTTCATTTTTGTGTGCACTATCCCTTTAATCATTCATGTAACTAGTATACTGTCTTAAAAAAGGCCTATATTTCAGTTAAGCAGTTCCCACAATGGAGAAACACCATGCCATCAGTGACAGGGAGGTTCTTGAGCAGGACTGTGCAGCATTGGATCAAAAATGGGGTTGACACCATTGAGATACTGGTAGCCAGTATTGTCCCTCCAGTGTTGCTGTGCAAAGTGTGGAAAGAAAGCAGCATCAAAGGCAATCAAAACATGAAGTATTAGTGTTTTGATACACAACAAATAGAACAGACTGATTAAGGACGGCAATTTTTAATCATGGTAAAGTACAGTCTAACACACTGTATATTCTTACAACAAAAACACTCTTATAACAAGATTAAAATTATCCGTACATCACAGAAAGGACAGACAGGTTTATGTGTCACTAACATTAACAATATCACGGGTCCTTTGTGGAGTACAATTTAACTTTTTTAATTTGTTCCACATAAGCCCAGGTAAATGATGGTTGAAATGTGTCCTCTGCATATCCCTATTTTAAAACAACACACACATGCAATTAAGGAGGAGAGCAGAGTCGGCCACATTATGGCACCCCTGGAGCATAATGCTCCCCTGGGGCACCACGTGGCTGGAGCAGTTTGGGGTTCAGTGTTTGCCCAGGAGGCAAACTGGCACAACTCCAGCTGCCAGTCCACATCCCATACTTGGTATGTACAGGGACTTGAATCGTCAACTCTCTAGTTCCCAAGCCAAGTCCCCATGGACCCGAGCTACTGCCGCCCCGAGAGAGTAATGGGCTCATTGGGGATGAACACACAGCACTGTTCTCACCTATATAGCTGCTCTCTCAGCTTCAGCTCCCTCTCTCTCTACTGTACTTGCAAAGATGACGGTTGTCATCAAAGGCTCTTAGAGCTGAAGAAAAAAATAGGATTATGAAATTAGCATTTTTTGCTTTTATTTGGGGGGGGAGGGGGGGGGGGGTAAATAAAAGCATAAACAGCACAATATTCTGTAATAGTCCACAGTTCCACAAACTTGTTCCTCCTCTGCACAGGTGATTCTTGCTGTTAGTGATCCAGCTGTTGATGGGAAAGTTGTAGGTATCTCCCTCTGGGGAATTCACTTTCACCTTGCAGGGAAACCAGGAGTCTTCTGGGAACAGTGGAAGAGGCTTTCTGTCAACCTCAATCAGCACCTGCTTTCCAAGAGAGGTGGGGCAGGACACGGAAAATTTAGACAGAGAGAGGGTGAGAGAGGCTCCGTGCTCTGTCTGTGTGCAGATGCACAGCAAGGACAAACACAGGCACAGTTGCAAATTGTAAATACAGCTTTGTTAGAATTAAATCAGTTTCTTTGTATCTGAAGTGTTACTTATGCAGATCAGGGTTGGCATTATGCTGCGCTTATTGCAAACGCAAGTGCAGGAGCAATTTAGTGCCTTAATGTGCCAAAGATGACCACTACAAAATCACATCAACATTGATTTTGGCCTCATTTTGATATTAACTTTTCATCTAGAGCACAGTTATTCATGTGTGTCCATATTGGGTTTCAATCACATATTGGGTGACTCTTGACAGTTATTTTCACAAATGCTTTTAGGATGCATGATACCCTCCATTCAAAAGTTTATTCTGCTTTTAGGATGCATGATACCCTCCATTCAAAAGTTTATTCTGTGAAACAGTAACACTTTCAGGGTAATATCTTCATCATCATTATGTTTCCTGAGCTTTATCATATATATATATATATATATGTATATATATACATAAATATATATATATATACATATATTAAANTATATATATATATATATATATATATATATATCTTAAAAAATGGAAAATGTTGTGAGAATAAGACAGAAATTCACAAACACAACTACAACAAAGCAAGATTAGAGCAAATTTCAATAATGTGAAGAATGTGTAGGATATAGATAAAAAATATTAAGAAGCTTAATTTACATGTAAATATGCTAAATGAAATAGGTTTGGCACTGTGTTTAATTAAGACTTTGCTCTGATAATTAAATAGCGAATCAGCCTCATTTATTTCATACTGATATGCACAATGTGTGTCTCACTTTTATAGCACATAAAATTCACAAAAAAAAGCTTAATTGAAAGTTTTGACTTTAGTTACATGTCCAGAAAATAACAACAATAAAACAATAATAGTTATAAAATATTTGTCATTGTTTATCACAACAATATGTGGTACTGTTCTGTAGATTAATTGGCACAAACAGGCTCACATACAGATCAAGCTGTAGCTCAGTTATTAAGCATTATTGACACCGTCTGATAATCAAATGGCCACACTATTTTCTATCACCACTGGATTCATGTATGTGTATGGGACATCCAGACTCCTGTTTCTGGCTTTGATGACTGCCCAACACGTCAAGCTCCCCCTGGAAAGCCTTTATTAGCTTGCAGGGAATGTCCTCACTGAATTAGTCCTGTGGGCGCAGAAAACAAAGATTAAAAAAACAAACAAACAAAAAAAAAAAAAGTAGTTAACATGCTGCCGACCTTGGGGCAGCTGTGGCACAGAGGTAGAGCGAGTCTTCCACCAATCGGAAGATTGACAGTTCCATCCCCGGCTCCTCCGGTCCGCATGTTGAAATATCCTTGGGCAAGATACTGAACCCCAAATTGCTCCTGATGGCTGTTCCATTGGTGTGTGAGAACATGTGAATGGTTACTGAGTAGCAGGTGGCACCTTGCACGGTAGCCTTGGCCACCAGTGTGTGAATGTGTGAGTGAATGGGTAAATGTGACATGTAGTGTAAAAAAGCGCTTTGAGTTGTCGGAAGACTAGAAAGGCAACAAACAATATCAAAAAATTGTTAATAAATGAGTTTTATTAACAAGGTCATGGTAGGCGTATTTTTTTTTTTACATCTGGAGAGATCTTCCAGTTTATGTAATGAGCTAAGAAAAGCTCCATACTTGACACACAGACATTAGAGTGGCGTTGACCTACTCAGCTAACTCTCATCAAGAAAGTGATTACTGCCATAAAACAAATGATCATATTTGGATATCACCTGTCAGAGCTACAAGAATCAACCACACTAGTCAAAGCCTAAGTGAATGGATGCCCCTCTCATATCGCCAACATTCTCTATCAAGGATTCTCAGGCAGGAACATTTAGAAACATCATTCATGGTGTTTGCTTGCAACTAACTCTTAGTTAATGGTCAGTTTTTGGGTAGCTCCCAAACAAATGTCATGAAGCAGCTAATCAATAGTTCATGATTAGGTATTCAAAAAACAACTGATGGAACTAATTAGGAGCAAATGAGGAACTTAGTTATAGGTCAGTTTTTGATTAACCCCTAATCAGATGCCACAAAGCAGCTAATCAGTAGTTAATGATTAATTAAGTGTGAAATGAGTGACGGAACTAATGAGGAACGAGCCTACTTGTTCAGGATTAACAAGTAGGCTCGTTTCTCATCAATTCCTAATGGCGCCCTTAACAGATATTGATGAGTGACTAGCCCTTTCATGCATAGTGGTCACTACAGTGGACAGCTATTTAAAAGCCATTTTCTTGTATATGCATGTGTTCTGATACTATAGTTGCAATTGAGTCACTAGAGTGGACCCTTGTGCGTCATGTCATACACTGCCACCCACTGGCCAGGTGTTGTAAGTGCAACACAAAGCCTTCATAACCAAGATGGCCGACGACAGCAAGAAATGTGCAGCTCAAGAATACCTTGCCAATCCTTAGGAGACAATGGTAGGTAAAAAACAGTCTGGCCATATCAAGTGACATCTAAGGAGTAATACTGTTGCCACATTTTCCAAGTATTCATTTTATGTTGTGAGGAAACTACAATTGTCCACCGAACTGGACATCATGCATTGCTGGCTATATTGAATGAATGAATGAATGAATGTGAGACAATCACAGTCAGTTAAAAATATTGATTCTGAATAAATGCTAAAATAACAATTAAATTAAATTAAATTAACTTAAATAACCTTTACAGTTTACCTAGATTATTCAGATAGTTTTATTATAAAATAAACCATAACATGGTATAAATTGATTCATTCATTCTTGTTTTGAGACAAAAAATAAAATTGTTCAGTGAGGACAGAAACATGCAAATGGTGACATTTTACATAAAATATACACGTCTTTATAAGAAACTTCTCAAAGCAGCATCTTCAAATTTTGTATTTTACATTTGTATTCTTTAGATGCTCTGTATATTCATTGGCAAACTAAGATGTAGATAGGATGTAGATTACAAGTTTACACAGTACATCGTCACCACAGTTAAATCACTCAGACTGTATAAAAATCTGAGATCAGCAAACAGTGATAAAATGCAGTACTTTCTCTCCACTGTGGTATCAGTTAAAAGTACACTTCTTCCCTTTCTCTCTTTTTTAATATGAAGCTGAATTTGGCCACCAGCTGAGGAGGTCACACCTTCTAATGTTCAAATGGCCACACTATTCTCCAGCACCTTTGGATCCATGTATGTGTATGGGACGTCCAGACTCTTGTTTCTAACGTTGATGACTGCGCTGAACACTTCAAGCTCTCCTTGAAAATCCTTTATCAGCTTGAGGGGAATCTTCTCACTGAAATGGTCGTCTGGGTACTGGCCGAGAGCGACCTGATGAGATTTAAGATAAATTTAAATCCACTAACATTTAAATGTGTAATAAACAAACTATAAGCACTAATACCATATAATCCTACTTTACACAACTTCAACATGAATTTAATAGATGTAATTTTTCATGTCATCTTAGGCACTTACAAAGTCAGAGGACTGCTTGCTGAGTAGCCACAAGGTGGACATGCCCTTTACTGTTGTGTTGATATCAGGGAGTGTCTGCAGCATCGTGGCCTCGCTTGTCGTCCCCTTTGTGGTTGGTGGAGGAAGTTGCAGTGTTAAAGGAGTGTTGGGCATCCAGCCGCCATAGTCATACTGCAGTGAATGAATGATTGACAGAAAATTTATCAACATTTTTTGAAGCTTGCTTGCACTCAAGAGACAGGGGACAAGTACCTTGGTAACACCTTGAGTGACAGAGCTTTGATAGCACCACCAGAACCCACAGCACAGTTTAACATTTAGGAGTCAATCCTAAAAGAGGTCAAGGACGTTGTCAGAGCTGCCAGAACTAGCACGGCACCTGGCCCCACTGGAGTGCCATATGTTTCCTACAAGGCCCAGACTCTTGCAGTGACTGTTGAGAGCCTTCAAGGTCATCTGGAGGAGTTTCACAGAGAGTGTTTAGATTCCAAAACAGGAGGACTCAAGTACTGTCGAGCTGTTTAGGACAATCTTACTCATACATCAACACCTTCATGCACAGAGGAGAGGGTCTTGAAGGTGTGAGGATGCATTAAGCACGCAGGAGTGGTCACCCAGCTGATACAGAAAACACAGAAAGGCAGAGGAAACCTGGCGGTTCTGTGGCTGGACCTTACAAATGCCTACAGGTCAACGGCAAAACAAGCTAGTGGAAACCGCACTGGATGGACACCATGCACCAGGCAAGATCAATACACTTATTCTAAACTGTTACAGCTGCTTCAGCCTCAGAGTCATCTCTGGAACATCACCATCAGCACAGCACAGGGCATTATTGCTGTGCACCATTTCAGGGATTTTGCTCACGTTGGCCATGAAAATGCTAATTTAGTCATGTGCCCCAACAGGGCATTCATGGATAACCTGACAGTTACAGTGTCTGTACCAGGCTGTACATGGATCCACCAAGGCCTTGAGTAATTCATCAACTGGACCCTGATACACTTAAAGCTTGCAAAGTCCAGATCCCAGGTTGTGAGACAGGAGAAAGTAACAGACAATTTACACTTCTTGTCTTGTCTGATGTCTAGATCCCATCTGTCTCAAATAGCCAGTACCATCATGAAATCACTCAGATACTTATTTAGGACCAAATACCTGCAAATCTAATGGCATTGCCACCAGGCCCAGCTGTACTTCGTAATTTGTGCTATCTACCAAATGTTCACTTGCTAACATAGTAAACTGCCATTGTGATCTTAGTAAACATTATAATTGCTAAAAGTCAGCACTGTCATTGTCAGTGTGATAGCATTTCTTTCATCGAGCTCAAAGCATCACTCTGCCAAAATGTCGCCTCAAAGACCTGTCATCATGGCTTTAGACTCTTGTGTTAAAGGCAAGTCATCCTCAACGCTAAAATGTATCAGTCTCTTTCCAGTTTAGAAAAAACTCATCCACATTTTCCAGAAAAATGGCAACATTACAATCTATCATCCTGGTGAATTAAAAAGCTTCACCTGTCCAGTGTTTACAGCCGAGTGCTGTCCCGAGCAAGTGAAGATCACCATGGTGACAAACTTGACCATCTCAGCCACGGTGGTAAAGCTCTGTGGAATTCCTGAGAATTAGAAGAAATAAACTGCATTACTTAAAGATGCCTAGATTACAACATTAAAGTTTGACTCACATTTGCATTATGTCCACATAACAGTACATAAATGTGCATATTTTTGATCACTAAGATTGAGATTTTATTTAAAGCCCACCTGTGCATGCCTGGGAAAGGAATCCATGTTCGAAAATGTCAGAAATCCACTTCTGCAGTTCAGAGTCTTTCTGGACCTCAGCGTCATTCTTGTAGTAGAAGCCAAGCACTCCCTGCACAAACCTATGAGTAATTAGGATAAGTTCTGTAAAACACAGTCCTAGTTAAATTGTGCATTTTTCATACACACTGCAGTAGTAAGAATATATTTATTCATTTAATGAATTTATAATTTGACATTTCATTAACTTACCAGTTTGCTTTCTTGTGGAGATTAAGAAGACAAGATCGATACAACTTTCATATCTGTGTGTTAAGTATGGAGCTAGCTTGATGGCAATTAGGTCAGTTTAGCATTTAGGCTGGAAGCAGGGTAAAACAGCCTAGGTTGCTTTAAATTGCATATGCCTACCAGCACCTCCAAACTGAATGATTTAGGGCGTTACATTTTGCAATAGACATACAGAAATGCAAAAACAAAAAGTTGTGGTTTTCAGCGAATCACATACTAGAACTATTTCTTGGTAAACAGTGGCCATGATGAAAGAAACCCTTGAAAAAACTGACTGAGGTAGATAAGAAAACAGAGGCTAGCTTGTACAAAGGGTGGGATTTCTGCTCTTATTTTCTGGTATCAGTACACCCATACTACCTGTGGATGATATCCCAAAGCTTGAGTCCATCATCCCTGTAGTAGAAGTTCGGCACATGCTCCAGCCCACGCTCAGCGATGTCGTCTGGTATGCAGAGGGAGGTGTAGGTCATTGAGGACAATGATCTCTTCAGGAGTGTTATCATACCCTCTCCACCAGAGGATGCAAACTAACAAACAGTCAGATAGCAAGGAATACAGTTAGAGACAATTATTGTATATATTATTGATGCAGCAACATTTTCTTAAGTAAAGTCAATTCCAGGTGCACCAGACACTCTTAACCATCCAAATCTGCTCTTACCCAGGTGTGCTGATGCATCCCACTTAATCATCGGTAACCTTTTAGCCTAGGTAAGGCCTCCCAAACACTATATAAGGGCAGTTATGGTGCTATGGGCAAATACTCTAGCATGTGCCCAACAAGTGGAAAGGTGCCACCAAAAAAAGGCTGTAAAAGGCCAGATATACTGAACCAACTTCAGAGAACTACCGGCGACAAGCACCCCCTGCTGCATCGCCTTACGTTGCTGTGTCTTGGCCAAAAAGTTGCACATGAACACACCAAACCAGCAGCCAGCAAGCAAGCATGCATGTTTTGCACCTGCATGAGAGGAACTTCTCCTCCATACCAGCAGATGGCGGTCGTCTGTAACCATCATTCAAAAAGGGAAACTGGAGAAACATCTTGACACTAGTTAGCAGCGCTAACCAACGGCCCAACTTTGACCCACGGCCATCTGTCGGCTGGGCGTGTCAGGGCTTTGAGAGGAAGAGGTTCTGCAGTAGTAACACTGACTTACTGTTAAATAAACTTAAACAAAGTAAAGGCTATTCTCTCAAGAGATTTTTTTTTCAAATCAAAAAATCAGAAATGACAAAACATTTGTAACGCTGTTGTGTTGTGTCAGCAGCAGGGGTGGACAACCATTCAGATCCTTTACTCAAGTAAAAACCAAAACAGGGGAGACCAGGGATGGTTGTAACACTTTTGTCTCAATGCCTGTAACTTTCTGCATTTTTGTGTTACAGCTGTCAAATTTTGACCCAAAGTACCTTTCTTTGTTTACTACAAATGGCAGTGTTTCCAACTCCTCCAACTATACCACCAAACTCATTAACTGATGTCCAATACAAGGAGTTCCATTGTTACAATCTGCCCCACTGCTGTGGTCTGTTGTAACAATGAGAATGAAAAAAACAACACAAGTGCAAAACTACAAATGAAAAACTGATACATACAACAATTTCTACTAAGTTCTAACTGCTAACCTGTACCTGTCTCCCCTCATGTGGAGGGAGTCCAAAATACAAGACTGCTGCTTCAGTCAAGTAACCTGTCAAGGCATTCTCTTGCTGTGCACTGAGGACTTTTTGACTGCTGTGATCGCCCACATAGGGCAGCAATGTTGGTCCTCTTCCTCTGAGGTTTTGTAATTTCTTGCAGTGTCTGCTCAGTGTCACATGGCAGAGAGAATATTATTTTTGGACCTAACTGTCCTTCCCTGCCTCACCTCACCTTATGCTGATTCTAGTACATACAGTATATCAGCGTTTCTCACCAACTCTCCTGGCCTGCTGAAAAAACCCAGTAAGATAGATAAAGAAAATGTGTTAGGTTGTCATTGGGGTCAGTTGTCACACTGCCGTAAGAGGTGTTACAACCATCCCCACCTCTGTTATCCAGTGTTTAGTGAGCTGTATCAGCATGGCGTTTCAAAATGAGCATAGAAAAATCTCACATTTTACCAAAGAGACTGCTCTCCAATCTAATACAAGCTGCATAATTCCAATTTCAACAGTATCAGTGCTAATCAAAATATAGACGTGGTCCCAGAATTCACTGTCACACCTGAAAATCAGTGTTTTGGCTGTAAAATCTGCACACAACTATGAAACTTCACATGCAAGGTCAGGAAGGAAGTGTTCATCCAATAAAAATGTACTATGACTCATAGGTCATCCATTATTGGTGAAAGTGGTGCTGTTATAACCACCCAGTTATCCGCAGTCTCCCTTGCTGTAAAAATACTCTGTTGGTAGCAAAAGCCCTGAATTGAAAATGTCATTTAAGTAAAAATATATAAGCAAAATCAGGAAAATGTATTTAGGTATTAAAAAGTTAAAGTACTTAATGCCAAAAAAATCTAATCAATCAAAATGAATTAAGAGAAAAAACAGCAAGGCCTTATATTTGAGAAGCTGGAACCATGAAACCTTTTGCATGAAAAAATAATATAATCATTTCAGCTGCGCTTCTATATTTTCATACGGTTTGTATGCAAAAATCTTAATTTGTAAAGTAGCTAGTAACTTAAGTTATCAAATAACTGTAGTGGAGAAAAAAGTACAGTATTTCCTTCTGGAGTATAGTGGAGTAGAAATCTAAAGTTGCATGAGATTAAAATGCTCAAGTAAAGTAAAAGTACCACAGATTTGTACTTTAATACAGTATGTGAGTAAATGTACTTAGAAAAGCAAAAATAAGAAAACATTGATGAATCCCGGAAATCAATAAATAGTAACAAAATAAAAAACAAATTGTGGGTACAAACAAAAATAAGAGGAAATGTGTTCATTTACCACTTCTTCAATAAGGTCCATTGTTTGAGAAATGGCCTACTGAGTGTGTTGGTGTTTTCATACCTGTGTGAAAACTCCAGTCTTAGATATTAGAGAGGCTCGAGCTAAGTAGTTGATCTGCAGAGTGTAGCGAGTGTGAGGCACGAGGAGCTGAGGGAAAGAAGGAACTCTGTTACTAACACTATTACACGTTATCAAAGTCAGAAATCTTGAAGCTTCTCTATCATTTAGTGGTTTAAAATACTTGAACATACTGTATTACACACTGAAACATGATTTAACAACTTTGGAAGATAGTACTACAGTAAGTTCAGTATTCTCCCCTCAGTTACCTTGTACAGTGGATGCACCATGGGCACGTTGCGCAGCAGTGACACTGCAAACACTTCAGCCAGCAGATGAGTGCGCAGCAGGTGGACATTGAGTTGATGCTCGTTGAAATCTGCACTTCTCACAAAAATCTTGGCCGTCAACCAGTCGTACTCAGAATCAGTAGGGAGGAAGATGGGGTTGTCTTCTGCTGGAGTCTGCTTCAGCTGCAGGAGAAGGAAGGAGGTGTCGTTCGGTACTGGTCAGAAATGTTCAAGAATTTTCTGTGATCGCTGTATGCACATACATCAATGCTTGTGTCTGTATTCTCTAGTCTTTGGCAAAGGGTAAGAAGGGGGTAGGCTGGCAGTGGCAATGAAAAGTCTTTAAATGTTACCTTTTCTCTGATCTATATATGTTTGTTTGCACTCTACTTGTGTAATGGTGCTAAAGGAGTGTCCATCTACTCTGTACATATGGCATCTATCGTATTGCATGTCTGTCTTTCCTGAAAGAGAGATCACTTCTCTTGCTACTTTTCCTCCTGAGCCAAATCAAGAGTATAAGCACAGTGGGTGTATTGTATTGTACAATTTGTAAAGCCCTTTCCAGCAAATTTGTAATTTTGTACTTTAAAATAACACTGGCTTGGCCTGATATGGCTATGGGAGGAACGTTTTACATGGCCCTAGCTAGGGCAGGGAGTAATGATCTGCCTTTCCTAGCAGAGGGCATTCGGAGCTGCCATCTACATACTCATCATGGTGGTTGTTTTCTTGCCAAGAGTCCAGTGTATTAAGAACATGTTCAGCGAGGTGGATGCTCCCTTCCTGTAACAAGGGAATCTACATCTTTGAATAATAGTCAGCACTCAGTAAATAATAATCAATACTCTGACTTTAAGCTTCACTATTAGCTATACTTCAGGGTTATATTCACCTGAATAGCAATTGGCATCAGCTCATCATCGGGTGTTTTGTGGAGCAGGACGAGGGGAGCCATCATGTACTGCTTCTTCCCATTGATGGTGTTTGTTTTCACTCCATCCAACTGCTTGTAGTCACACAGGAATATGTTGCCTTTCTGTTTGAAAATGAAGAATGATCTAAGTCGCATGCATACAGATTGGTTATCACTTATACGAAGTGAACGTGTAAGTGCATCATGCAATTGCAAATTAACATGTCCTGGGGCAAAACATGACTCCTACTAATACTGAGATCAATCAACCTCAAGAGAATCACCTTCATTTCATTTGCCAAGCTGCATTTCCCACGGAGAAAGACCATGTCATCAGTGACAGGAAAGTTATCAGGCAGAGCTTTACAACGTCGGATCAAGATGGGGTTGACACCATTTAGATACTGGTAGCCGAAAAAAGCATCCTCCTTCCAATGTTTCTGGACGTAGTCTGGAAAAAAACAGAGTTAAACTTGATTAGATTTCAAACTATGGGCTAGAAAATCTTACTCTCCCACATAGCTTAACTGTTTGTTGCATGTGATACTGAAAAATGGGAAACAATGTGTTCCATTTAATGAATTATGCAAAGAAGCCAAGGGACTGATGTTTGGTAGGTAGGAATACTTTAACAAATATACCTAAATGCACTATCATGTAAACAATATTAAGTATTTCATTAATCTAACACACCTGATATGTTAGTCCGTTTGTTGCAGAAAACCCGATTGATAGCATCAATATTATTCCACTTCTTCTTGCAACTAGACAGCCCTTTAATTTGCAGCTCAGTCAGCCTAGAACATAGAAACACACAGCTCCTTTATTACGATGAAATAAATCATTTTATAGGCAGGTACATAATTATGTGGGAAAATGCATTTCTGACAGAAACTGGAAAATGTAAGGTTATCGATATAACCCAGGTTCTCAGATTAGCATGAGTGAGTGTCACCCTCCCGGTATATATTAGGCTGACACAGTGTAAGCTGTCATTTAAAACAAGCACACCTCTTTATCGCTTCCATGACATGGAAGGTGGTCTGGTGGGACACTCATTTATGCTAACCAGAGAACTTGAGTTATATCCATAACCTGATGTTCTCTTTCATTGCATTTATTTTGTGTCTCAGTGCAGGAATTACCAAACATGTCTGTAAAGAAAACAACTGTCCCCTGCGGCACTTCTCATGGAATGTGCCAGAGCTGGTGCCGTGACATCAACACTATAAAATCTAGTAAACGGTAGGGCGAGGCCCAGCATGTAGTTGCACACACCTCATGAATAGTAATTTCTCTAAAGAGTGCCCACAAGCAGCTAAACCCGATGTAGAATGTGCGCGCAGGCCAGTCGGAGGCTGGAGACTCTTACTTGTTTAAACCAGAGCAATAGCCCCTGCTATCCAATGGAAAAGATGATATTTGGGCACATGCTTTCCCACTTGTGGTTTACCTAAGACATAACTGGTCACCCTGTCTAAACCCTGGGTCCTCTCTAAAAGGATTGCAGTACGTGTACTGGACATAACCTAGGGGTGAAAGCTGGGTTAGGCTGCATGCTGACCTTAGTACTCCCTGGGAAAAATCTGATGCATAGAAAGTGCATGGATCTTATCAAGGTCCCCTATGTGGTGGTTATATCCAAGGCGAGCTGGACAGAAGGTGAAAAATCTCCGCCAGCTAGTGCCTCCCTGGCCAGTGCGGCTATCAGGATCACAGACAGACCTCCTTTGTGATGGAGTCATCCACGTCTCCTTCACATCCATTGTCTGTCTCTTGCAACTGGGGGCAAGAGCTTGGCATCTGCCTCTGCCCAGCTTAGCCCAGGTGTAGCGGCCAAGCCTGCGGATACATCCACTTCTTTCTGTGGTGCAGCCGCTTCACACATGAGTGGGTCTCCCCCGATAGGCTAGCCTGGCGGGCTAGCCAGCAGCAAAGTAGCCGACAGAGGGATAGCAGCACAGTGGATTAACTTGCTGGTGGAGGTTGAGGCAGTTTGAGCATGGAGTAAGCTCTGACACGCTCCAGATATGGGGTCATTGTACCAGTCTGATATTTTATTGCAGCAGTGACAAAGCTTTGGCCTTGTCCAGACTTCACTGGGGTCATCAGTCATAGTAAATGGTTAGCTGATGGGCTAACTTATAGATGCTAGTGTGTCTGGGGGGCGTATTGCTATGTTTCTTGCGAACATAGGGGTGAAAATAGTGCTTCTTTCTGAAGATAAAAGGTAAAGCTACCTGTTCTGAGGTATTGGTGACACTACCTACGAAGTATCGGCAACACTACCTGTTACAGGGTATTGCTAGCTGTTGTAATTGAAAACTTTACCTTAATTAGCAAAGTGTATCTCCTTTTGTTTTGGAACATACGGTATTGCTACAGTTCATGAACTAGTGTGCAACTGCACAGCTGTGAACAAGGTGACCAGTAACCAAATTGTGCACTCAAGACAGTAGACAATTTAGGCTCAATAGCCCAGCTGTCGACAGCTTCTGTGAAAAGCAAAAGGAGGTTTTTGAATGACAATATGTAATGGAGAAGGGTCCCATCCGCTGCTGACACAGTTGTCACTAGTTCCAGTGAATGAGGGCTGGCGTAATGGTATTTGAGTTTCTGACATGGACAAACAAGAGGCTTTCTTAGAGTGAGACATGAAAACAAATGCTTCTGTCTGGAAAAATTTGAGGACCTCACCCTGTGGCTGCTGTGAAAAAGAACTCTGTGGTCTTGGTGAAGGAGAAGCGGACCTCACAAGGCAGAGAAAGAGGGCTCTCTGCCTTCATGCAGTGGGGTATTCCCTCTTTATACACATCCCAGCTGGGAAAAATAGAGAGCAGCAGAGTGATAAGGAACTTTGGACAGTCTATATCCCAGGGCATCTGCAGTTTGAATCAAGCATAATAGACTTGACATGTATTTATTCAGTATTACAATTTTGCAACATACAGTATAACTGATTTCAATAAACCCTGGCTGATGTCACACTGTTATACGGTGGTTTGTTTATCATTGTATATCATGAATATATTCAGCCAAAGGTGTAGGAGGTTTGGATGCATGTTTGCTTTGGGTTGCATAAAGGTAAAATGCAGATAAGCTTCAAGCTCTTACCAATAGTCTTTCTCACGTTGACTCAGCTCTTGCTGCCGACTGTACCTGCCAAGATGATGGCTGTCATCACAGACTCTCAGAGCTTTAAGAAGAAAACAAAGTTTAAAATTGTTTGTATATACTGTAAAGTTTGTTCACACATATTTACTCCAGCCTACGTATGTCTAGCTTGGATAACTTTCTTTCTTTCTGTTATGTCTTTTGTGGTCAGTGAACACCACACAGGACAAACCTGTTCCCTCTCTGAAGCGATGCACCTCACTGTCAGCGATCCAGCGGTAGATGGGAAAGTTGTAGGTGTGTCCCTCGGGGGATTGCACTTCCACCTTGGCAGGGAACCAGTTGTCTTCAGGGAACAATGGGAGGCGCTGTTTGCTTAGCTCTATCAGAATCAGCTTTCCAATGGAGAGGGGGCAGCACACGGTAAAACAAGACACCTGGAGTGATGACAGAGATGGTTTAAAAACATCTATACCTTGTTTTTTTAGCTCATGCTTTTATCCAAAGCGACTTACATTAAGTACTTTCAATTATGTGTTTACAGCCCCAAAATTGCAAGAATTATGCAAGTGCAACTTCATCAAATGTACTGAACAGCTTCAAGTGCTCCATTTAGAAACAGTAAATGGAGGTAGAGAAAAAGAAGCTATTGCGGAGCCAGGACAGCAAACAGGAGATAAAGCAAAAAAGAACTGAGCTGTTTACAGTTTCTGAATGTAGAAAGCTGGACTCGTGCAATATAATCGCACTGCATAAAATAATATTATGCAATACTGTGCAGTGCATTTAATGTGCCTACAATCTCATACAGGCAAAGCTGAGGAAGTGTCTTATGCATTCAAACAAAGAGAGGAATTTTCAGACTTACCATCCCTTTCATGAAGGATGAAGCTCCTTTGATGCCCATGAGCCACTTGCGTTCGCTCTCCCCATCTGTACCCACCAGCTTGATAAAAACATTGTTTAAAGTGGTGGCACCAGCGAGATAAGCAGTAGATACAGTCACTTTATAACTGACCATTTTCACCCTGGAAAGCAGAAAAATCCTGGTGGGGACAGAAGAATAATTACCATTCTCAGCATTGATTAGGTTAACTATCATTAGATGAACCAGAATGAGAATTGTTTTGTTTTTTTCAGAAATTCTGGTTTTGCAATGAAAATGGCACTGGAAAAGTGTATTTTAATAACTAATAACAATCCATACTTTAGGTAGATAAAATAAATTCCATAAAGCACCTCTCTTACCTGTTTTTGAGACCATAAAGTTCCTTCGATGAACTGCTGTTTTGAAAAAGCAGATCCTGATTCCTGTTTTCGTGCATACAGTTTTGGGGGAGTGTCTAATCAGTAGCTACAGCTCTGGCAGTGAAATGTTGGACGTGTATGAACAATTGCTGCACTTGTTGAAAACAGGAAGATGATGTTTTTTTGTTGTTGTTTTTTAAATCACAGGAAAAGTTGATTTTATAAAGATAAACAAGATTTTCTACTGAAAAATGTGACACCATCACAAAAAATCTATTCATCTTCACAGCTCATCCAGAATTATCGGATAGTGTTGTTAGTAGCAGGATAGTAATTGATTCAATCCTGTTTTGTTGGCCACTTAAGAGGAGCTGCAGCTTGTTCTTCCCTGTATACAAGATGATCGTGTTGAGGCTTGTGGTAGGCCCACTCACCTGTGTAGGTAGTGGTTCACTTTCCTTTGAAGCCCTTAGCAGTGGTAAGTGGAGCCTCATAAGAGCGGCCAGATGAGCCCTGGCAGGATGCCATGCTTTAAAATCCAGGCTTTTAATTTAGCTGGGAACCCTGACTTGTTCCCAACTCACTGCTGGTTGCCTGGATTGCTACAGTGTTTTTTATTTCCAGAGAGTAATAAAACAGTAAGCCAATGAGGGTAGACAGTTGCAAAATGTCACGTTCTGCTGAAAGACAATGCAGCACCTCCACATTTCATATTGCACAATGGTATATTCACTGGTGAACTAAGAGATGACCTAATGTGTGAATCATGATTAAAACTACATTTTCACCACAGCAAACAAATCAGGCTGTATAAAAATCACAGATCAGCATAAAACAATCACATGCAGTAGTTTCGGTTTCACTGAAGCATTAGTTAAAAACAGAACTTGTAGTTCTTGTATATGAAGCTGAATTTGGCCAACAGCTGAGGAGGTCATCCCCTCTAATTCAAATGACCACACTATTTTCTACCACCATTGGACACGTGTATGGGACCCCCAGTCTCTTGTTTCTGGCTTTGATGACTGCACCTAACACTTCAAGCTCTCCTTGAAAATTTTTTATCAGCTTGCAGGGAATCTTCTTACTGAAATGCTCCGTAGTACTGACTGAGAGCAACGTGATGACATCAATGATGCATCAAAAAAAGAGTCATAGAGAACATAAACTATCAGCAATATAACGTACAGTTGTAGGAAGTGAGTGGATTTTTTTTCCAGTGGCTTAAATAAGGTATTTTGGCTGTTATTGTCATATTGCCCATTTTCCACAACTTTAATGTAAATTTCATAGATGTGACCTTTTTTTTTTTTATAGAGTCTTGGCACTTACAAAGTCAGAGGAATGACTGCTCATCATAACAGCTTGTTTATGTTGTTATCACAAGTTAACAAAGCTTCTTTTCTGGAGATAACAAAATAATTAACTTGTGATCTCAAGATGATGGCATTAGAAAGTAATTGGAAGTACAGCTATTCTCAGCTTCAATGTTTACCTGTTAATGAGACCAAGAAGTTCGTTGGATGAACCTTTGATAAAAGCTATCCTCACTGATTCTGCTTTTCATACATACATTTTTGTGGGAGTGTCCACTTAGTTGCCATATCCATCTGATTATGTGATGAACACTGGAAATAAATAACATTTACTGCAGTTGCAAAACGACAGGATGATGCAAATAATGATGTTCTTAATGCAGCGCTTCCTCATTTAATAGAGAAACCAGCTTTCCACAGTAAAATGTGTCACCATCACAGTCAGCTAAAAACATTAGCTCTGTATTAGTCTGAGTGGGCGGAAGTTCGCTGCATAGATCAGCCTCTCATTGGGCGGAACAAGCCACCCGCTGAAGTCCCGCCCTACCACCTCCGGTTGCAGTTTTCAACACGTCCTTTACTAACTTTTGCGGTGCAACAACTGGTGATACATTCGAATGTTTCAGAAATGAGATCACTCTGTGTGGAAGGAATCAGCTTGGGAAGCAAACTTTTCTCTAACAAGTTCATTAGAAATGTTTTAACTTCACATTACTACCCTTGTCAACTAAAAATAAAATATGTTTTAAGTGATTATTCTGTGGTGGAGGCAAAGAAGATAAGGAAGCGATATATGTCTTATCCAATCCCTCATAAAGCAAAAGAGGTTGTATTTAAAATTCTAAATGATATCTATCCTTCTAACCATTTCTTGCACATAAGATTTAATTGGGAAAATAATACATGTGGATTTTGTGAAAGAGACATTGAAACTGTGGAACATATTTTCTTTGAGTGTGAACATGTTTTAGATTTTTGGTTAGCTTTTCGAAGC
>NC_065510.1:18753677-18779708 GCF_006386435.1 Epinephelus moara | reverse complement strand
GCGCACCGTTGCTGTGGCACCGCCCAGAACGATTGTGATTGGTTGAAAGAAATACAAGCAGCCGGGGCGTTTTTTTCTCCAATCTTAAAGTGAGAGTCGGCCCAGCCAGACCTTTGTTTTCTTGAGAAAGGTCTGGTGAGCGAGACTAGCTCTGTATAAACACCAAAACAACCACAAAAATACATTCACACAGTTTATGTATGTTATGTAGATTTATGGTTTTATTGCAACAACTGTAACATGACATTAATTGATTAAATCTCTCCTCTTGTTTTGAGACAGAAAATAATAGAAAAATCACACGAGGGCATTGTTACATTTTGCTTGTTATGTCTTCATGAGAAACTTCTCAAAGGTGCCACTTCAAATTTTGTAATTTAAATTTGTACTTTTTTAAGATGCCCTGTATATTCACTGAAAAAATACAAAAGATTTAACACTAAAAAAAAAAAGAACATTTAAGACATTACATTTACACCACAGTTAAATCAATCAGGCAGTGTAAGAGTAACATTTCCACATACAATGACAACATAATGAGTTTATTTTTACTGTAGTATCAGATAAAACAGAATATGCAGTTCCCTTTCTCAGCTTATATGAAGCTGAATTTGGCCAACAGCTGAGGAGATCTACTCAAATGGCCACACTATTTTCTACCACCACTGGATCCATGTATGTGTATGGGACATCAAGGCTCTTGTTTCTGGCGTTGATGACTGCACTCAACACTTCAAGCTCTCCTTGAAAATTCTTTATCAGCTTGCAGGGAATCTCCTCACTGAAATGGTCCTCAGGGTACTGGCCGAGAGCGACCTGATGAGATTAATGATACGTTAAAAGGAAGAATCCACTGACATTTAAATGTTTATCAAACAAACTACGGGCAATATAATGTACAGTTGTAGGTAGTGAACAGATTTTTTCCCATTGGCTCATAACATATTAACATACTTTACACAACCTGAACAGAAATTTAATAAATGTGATTTTTCATAAAGTCTTGGGCACTTACAAAGTCAGAGGACTGCTTGCTGAGTAGCCACATGGTGGACATGCCCTGAACTGTTGTGTTGACATCAGGGAACGTTTGCAGCATCGTGGCCTCGCTTGTCGTCCCCTTTGTGGTTGGTGGAGGAAGTTGCAGGGAGATGGGAGTGTTGGGCATCCAGCCACCATAGTCATACTGCAATAAATTAATGATTGACAGATAACTGCTCAACATTTTTTGAAGCCACACCATGTCAGTCCGGTGACAGCCAGAAGACAGCAACTAGGGCAGTGATGATAAGCACCCCAAACTGCAGCTTCCTTAAGGGACATCTTAAAACAAGCTACTGAAAACCCTACTGAGTCATACATCCAGGGTTGCCTGAGAGGGGGCGAGAATAGGCACTCCAACAGGATGGACACACACAGGCAATGACCCAAGCTAATGACATAACAACTATGATTGCACTTTGCAAATGTGACAAAGTCTGCAAAAGCCTCAGGGGCCTGCCTGGGAAGCACAGTTCAAGTCCTCCATGGCAGGAGGGGTTGGGCCTGGGTCAACCCACAGTGTCCTGAATGTCCAGCCCTATCCAAGCCAAGCACCCAGAACATCACTGGTGTAAGTAGCCTACTGCTAATAGGGAACTTGAGTGACTCCACTTCAATGAGGATGTAGATCAAATCCTTGAGACTACATCTAGGGATGCAGACCAGAAGCTTTGGGCAACATATACATCACCCTCAGCATTGCTGCTAAAAGGTTTAGCACAAGGGAGCAAGAGCCGACCAGAGGTTTGGGAGGGACGGTAGGTGAAGATCGGTCAGCTAGCAGGAGCTTAGACTTCCCTGAAGACAGTAAAAGCAGGCAAGGGAGGTTGACAAGGCCGGGTTTGCAGAACTCCATAACATCATGAGGAAAATGGTCACCACCCATCGTCAAGCTGAGTGGCATAAAGGGTTTCTGCCCAAGGATTTTCTTCTAACTGGCCAACTTGCTTGTACTTTGCTGCCAGATCTAGCTCAGCACTTCACCCCACTGGAGTGCTAAATGTTGTCTACAAGCCCCAGGTTCTTGCAGCGACTGTGGAGAAGGGGGAGGGATGCTCAGCAGTGGAGATTTACATAGGGTGTTTCCAAAAGAGGAGAGCTCAAATACTGTCAAGCAGTTCAGGACAATCTTACTTCTCATATGTCAACACGTCCGTGCAGAAGGGAGGGGGTCCTAAAGGTGCTAGGATGCATCAAGCATGCAGGAGTGGTCATCCAGCTGAGCAAGGAAGCAGGAGAAGGCAGAGGAGACCTGGCGGTTCTGTGACCGCACCTTGCCAATAGCACAAGCTAGTGGAAACCCAACTTGGCAGACACCATGTTCCAGACAATATCGGGGACCTCATTGTGGACTATTACAAATGCGTTGAGTCATCTCTGGATCATCAACATAGGCATGGTGCTGGCTGGAAAAGGGCATTATCACCATGCATGATTTCAGTGATATTGTGTATTGGCCATGAAAATGCTAGTTAAGTCAGGTGTCCTGCAGCCCCCATTTGGGCATCCATGGATAACCTGACAGTGACAACAGTGTCTGTACCAGGCTGCAGATGGATCCTCCTAGGCCTTGAGTAATTCATCTGCTGGACCAAGATACATTTCAAGCTAGCCAAGTCCAGATCCCTGGTATGAGGAAGAGGAATGGAAAAGACAAGTTACACTTCTCTCCAGGAGGTGTCCAGATCCCATCTGTCTCACAGAAGCCAGTTAGGCCTGGAAAAAAAAACACTGTAGCAATCCAGGCAACCAGCAGTGAGTTGGGAACAAGTCAGGGTTCCCAGAAAAATCTAAAGCCTGGATTTTAAAGCATGGCATCCTGCCAGGGCTCATCTGGCCGCTGTTATGAGGCTCCACTTACCACTGCTAAGGGCTTCAAAGGAAAGTGAACCACTTCCTACACAGGTGAGTGGGCCTACCACAAGCCTCAACACGATCATCTTGTATACAGGGAAGAACAAGCTACAGCTCCTCTTAAGTGGCCAACAAAAGAATCCCAATCATTATTACTGTACAGTGATCACATTTAGGCCAGACATGGTCCTGGTGTTAGAAATAAAGCAAGTGGAGTTGACATTACCCACGAAAGATCGGATAGAGGAGGCCTTCAAGAGGAAGAGGGCCAAGAACGAGGAGGGTCAGCTAGCACCAAAGTCTGGGATGTAGGACCCATGTGAGCCATTCATAGTTGGGTGCAGAGGCTTCAATGTACTGTACTGACATAAAATTTGGATTTGAACTAAAATTTTAACACAAATGCATGGTCCCCAGAGGATGAAGCCTAATGACTTTGGTGATCCCCTGAGTTTTCTTTAAGCTCCACGATGAAGTTAACATTGAGGTTTTCAGACACACTGTCAACATCTTTGTCCTGGATTGCCATTCAATTTGGATTAGAGATTCATGTTGATCTGAGGATGAAGTTTGATAACTCTGGTAATACTACATTATAGTATATACTATTATATTTCACCCAGTACCATCATCAATTCAGAAATTTTATTTGTCCAGTACTTTGGTTTTTGACCAAATAACTGCAGAACTAATGACATTCCCAACAGCTTCAGCTGTACTTTATGTTTTGTGCTATCTACCAAATGTTGGCTTGCGAACATAGTAAACTGCCATTGTGATCTTTGTGACCATTATAATTGCTAAAAGTCAGCATTGTTATTGACATGTGTGATAGCACTAGTTTAATTGAACTCAAAGCATCGCTCTGCCAAAATGTCACCTCACAGACCTGTCATCATGGCTTTAGACTCTTGTGTTAAAGGCAAGTCATCCTCAATGCCAGGATTCATCCATACCTCCCCAGTTCAGAAAAAACTCCCATACCTCATCCACATTTTCCAGAAAAATGGCAACATTATAACAGATCATCCTGGTGAATTAAAAAGCTTCACCTGTCCAGTGTTCACAGCTGAGTGCTGTCCCGAACAAATGAAGATCACCATGGTGACAAACTTGACCATCTCAGCCACGGTGGTAAAGCTCTGTGGAATTCCTGAGAATTAGAAGAAATAAACGACATTACTTAAAGATGCCTAGATTACAAAAATCAAAGTATAACCCATGTTTGCAGTGTGATCATATAACGGTACATAAATGTGCATATTTCTGATCACTAAGATTGAGCTTTTCTTTAAAGCCCACCTGTGCATGCCTGGGAAAGGAATCCATGTTCGAAAATGTCAGAAATCCATTTCTGCAGTTCAGAGTCTTTCTGGACCTCTGCATCATTCTTGTAGTAGAAGCCAAGCACTCCCTGCACAAACCTATGAGTAATTAGGATAAGTTCTGTGAAACACATTTCTAGTTCCTAGGAAGCAGGGGGAAACAGTTGGAGCCTGGTTTGCTTCAAATTTTTCTTCAAGTTTCAAATATATGCTTAACAACACCCCTCACTAATCTTATTATTTAACACGTTGCATCTCTTCTATTTAATCAATACACAAACAGAAATGCAAAAATGAGAAGTTGCGGTTTTATGGGGATTTACATACTGCAACTATTTCTTGGTAAACAGCAGCAATGATGAAAGGATGAGGATATGACTGAGTTACACATGAGAACAAAAGCTAGCTCGTACAAAGGGCAGGCTTTTTGCTCTCATTTTCCAGTATCAGGACCCCTGTACTACCTGTGGATGATATCCCAAAGCTTGAGTCCATCATCCCTGTAGTAGAAGTTCGGCACATCCTCCACCCCACGCTCAGCGATGTCCTCTGGCATGCAGAGGGAGGTGTAGGTCACTGAGGACAGTGATCTCTGCAGGAGTGTCACCATACCCTCTCCACCAGAGGCTGCAAACTAGAGAACAGTCAGATATTTAAGGAATGTAGTGGGAGACAAATACTGAAAAGGAGAATAAAACAAAACATTGTTTAAGTAATGGTCTACTGAGTGTGTTGGTCTTTTCATACCTGTGTAAAAACTCCAGTCTTGGAAATCAGAACAAGTCGAGCTAAGTAGTTGATCTGCAGAGTGTACCGGGTGTGAGGTACAAGGAGCTGAGGGAAAGAAGGAACTCTGTTACTAACACTATTACATGTTGTCAAATTTTGATGCTTTTATTCCACACTTTACCATGTACACACTAAAACATGATTTATCAACTTTGGAAGATACAAAATCAGCAAGTCAAATAACCTACAACTAAAGGAACTTCAGTATTCTCCCCTCAGTTACCTTGTGCAGTGGATGCACCATGGGCATGTTGCGCAGCAGTGACACTGCAAACACTTCAGCCAGCAGATGAGTGCGCAGCAGGTGGACATTGAGTTGATGCTCGTTGAAATCTGCACTTCTCACAAAAATCTTGGCCATCAACCAGTCGTACTCAGAATCAGTAGGAAGGAAGATGGGGTTGTCTTCTGCTGGAGTCTGCTTCAGCTGCAGGAGAAGGAAAGAAGTGTGGTTTACTTAATCCATTTGATCCAATACCAGTACTGCCAGTGCTGTTAAATAATGTTTAACCATTTTTATACAGTGACCGTTGAATGCACATACTTCAGTGCTTGTGTGTCTAAATTCTAAAGTATATGACAAAGGAAAAGTGGGGGCAACGAAATAGCAATAGCAATGAAAAGTCTTTAAATGTTACCTTTTCTCTGATCCACATTCTTCATGTTTGTTTACACTCTACAAGTATAATTTTACTAAAGGAGTGTCCATCTACTCTGTTCATATGACATCTATTGTATTGCATGTCCGTCTGTCCTGGAAAGGGATCGCCTCCCTTCACCCTGAGCCAAATCAAGAGTATAAGCACAGTGGGTGTATTATATTGTATAGTTTGCAAAGCCCTTTCCAGCAAATTTGTCGTTTTGCCCATTCTAAAAAACACTGGCTTGGCCTGATATGGCTATGGGAGGAATGGGAGCAATTACCTGCCTTTCCCGGCAGAGAGCATTCAGAGCTGCCATCTAGATACTAGCCATGGTGGTTGCTTTCTCTTAAAGAGCTCAGTTTATTGCATAGACAACATTTTCAGCAAGGTGGATGCTCCCTTCCTGTCACAAGGGAACCTACATCTTTTAGTAATAGTCAATACTCAGAAATACTCAGATCAATACTCTCACTTTAAGCTTCACTATTAGCTATACTTCAGGGTTATATTCACCTGAATAGCAATTGGCATCAGCTTGTTGTCGGGTGTTTTGTGGAGCAGGACGAGGGGAGCCATCAAGTACTGCTTCTTCCCATTGATGGTGTTTGTTTTCAGTCCATCCAAACGCTTGTAGTCACACAGGAATATGTTGCCTTTCTGTTTGAACATTTTTTAAGATAAGAAAGGATTTAACTCATATACATATATATATATATATATATATATATATATATATACACACACACACACACACACACACACACACATATATTACATTTACTAAGTAAACACGTAAGTGCATCATGCATTTCCAAATGTACATTTCATGGGGCAAAACATGATCTTAAAATCAATAAACTTTGAGACAATCACCTTCATTTCATCTGCCAAGCTACACTGACCACGGAGAAAGACCATGTCGTCAGTGACAGGAAAGTTATCGGGCAGAGCTGAACACCGTCGGATCAAGATGGGGTTGACACCGTTAAGATACTGGTAGCCAAAAAAAGCATCCTCCTTCCAGTGTTCTTGGACATAGTCTGGAAAAGAACAGAGTTGAAATTCATTGGGTTTCAAACTTTGAGTTAGAAAATCTCACTCTCCCACTGTTAAGCTTAACCGTTTATTGCATCCTAAACTGGAAAATGGGAAACAATGTGTTACTCATGAGCAATGCCTAAAATTAGGAAACGTCTGCATGATTAGACACATGCACGTTTCCTTCTGTCACATTTCTTTTCCATTTAACAAGTGACATAAAGAAGCCAATAGACTAATAGACAAATAGAGTTCAAAGCACTTTTATGCATACAATATTAAGTATTTTATTAAATTACCATGATAGTACCTGATATGTCAGTCCGTTTGCAGCAGAAAACACGATTGATGCCATCAATATCAGTCCACTTCTTCTTGCAATTAGATAGGCCCTTAAGTTGCAGCTCAGTAAGCCTGGAAAATAAAAAACATAGAGTTTGTCATGATGAGTTAAATCATTTTTATAGGCAGGTACTTTGTATTATGGATAAATAGATATGATAGAATTTGAGGACTTAACCCACTGAATCCAGTTTAGCAAATATTGCTTAAGTAAGCAGAAAACATAAAACACTTAAATGCACAAAAATGAAAATGTATTTAGATTCATAACATGTGGTATTAGAAAACAAATAAGGTTATGGATATAACCCAGGTTTTCAGATCAGCATCAGTGAGTATCCGACTATGGAAATGCCTCATGTGTGATCGTGTCAAAAGCTCAGATAACATCATGCCAGCCCTAACTGGCTTGCACTAGTGATGCCTATGTCAGGAGGGGAGGGTGTTCCAGTACCCATGTATAGTATGCCAGAAAACCATTTAGCATGTCCCAAAACATAGTATGTTGAATGCAATGTGGCAAAAATTCTAGGATGTTCTACTACATCTGGTCAGATTTTGCAGTATGCAAGCCAGCATGCTTTTTTGGCTATTCTGACCCACAGTCCTCTGCACAGTGGAAGATTCGTCACATAGGCTGAGCCACAGGTAGATGACAGCTTGACAGCTCGTTGACAGCAAGCCCAACCCTTTACTGCTTCCATAACAAGGAGGGTTGTCTGATGAGACACTCACTTATGCTAACCAGAGAACCTGAGTCACATCCATGACCTTAAGTTCTCTTTCCTGGCATTTGTTTCACGTGTCACCTGGGAAAAATACTGACTCCCAGATCGCCAAACATGCCTGTTAAGAAGACAGCTGTCCCCTGCGGAACTTCACAAGGGAGGAGCCACGCTCTGGAAAGAGCCTGCACTGATAAAGAATGCGCCGGAGTTGGTGCCATGACATTCAGTCTATAAAATCTAGCAAACTGTGGGGCAAAGCCCAGTATACAGTCACACACACCTCATGAATAGTAATTTCCCTAAAGAATGCCCACAAGGTTGCTAAACCAGCACTTTCCTTGCCAATCCCGGACTACAAGGATAATAGGCAGACCTCCTTCTCTCACTCTAGCCAGAGTTGGAGAAATAAGAGTCACTCATGTGCCAGCCCATCCACTTTCAGTGGGGCTCTCTTGTTGTGTAGAGGGGAGAACAGAGGACACTGAGCATTCTCCTCTGTCACATCAAAGTCCATGGCTGCCTTACAGAAACCTTAGCAAATCTGGTTCACTATTCCCATGGGGTGAAGCCTCCAGTGTACATACACTGGGCTGCCTCTGAACAACAGATCTGTGTCATAATTCAGAATACCTGTTACAGTGACTGCAGGTGCATATTGCTCCAAACTATCAGTCTGTGCCCCTGAGTGTAACTGGAGGGACCTAATTCACCCATGCCTGATGTAAGCCATGACGGTGGAATAGTCTGTGCTTACTAAAACACGATGACCCCTCAGCCAAGGGGGGAAATATACACAGACAGTATCTCCAGACAATTTAAGTTGGTAGAACACATGTGAGGGTCCCGTCTCCCATTCCCATCTCCCATTCACTAATGGCCATCAGGTTGGCGAGCTCAAGCCAACACGCCTCCTGGCGGATCCGAACTTTCCCCTTTTCCCTACATCACTGGGGTTTTTAGTCAAAGTTAACGGTTAGCTAGTGGGTAACTTATAGGTCCAGCTCCAACCACATCGTCAAATTTGCTGACTACACAAAAGTGGTAGGTCTCATCACAACAATGATGAAACACCATACAGAGAGGAGGTGCAACTGGCCATGTGGTTTAGCAACAACCTCTCCTTAAATGTGGCAAAAACTAAGGAGATTGTATTTGGTTTAGAAAAAGCGTGCATGCCCCACTGACTATTAATGGGGCTGCTGTCGAAAGAGCAAGCATCACTAAGTTACTGAGGGTGCACGCTGATGATCTGAACTGGTCCGTCAACACCACAGCCCTCACCAAGAAAGCCCAGCAATGCTTCCTTTGGAGTCTTAGAAAAGTGGACTCTTCTACATCCATCATGAAGACGTTCTACAGAGGAACCATCGAGAGCATCCTAACACACTGCATCACTGTCTGGCACAGGAACTGTACAGCCACTGACCAAAAGTCCCCGCAGAGAATAGCGAGAGTGGCTGAAAAGATCATAGGTGTCTCTCTCATTTCTATAGCTGACATCTTCACACACCAGTGTGTCAGAAAGGCCACCAACATAATGATTGATCCCACGCATCCTTCCCACCACCTCTTTGCACTCCTTCCATTTGGAAGAAGGTTCTATAGCATCCGTTTAAGATCTGCCAGACTGTGCATAAAAATGCATCAGCAATTTGTTACATGGTTTTATGTTTTTAAATGTCTTTTATATTTTTAAATCAAACCCTTATTGGTGGAGATTGGTATTTTGCTCCCATGTATGCCGAGTGTGTATCATGGAAGTGACAAATAAACGTGATTCTGACAAGCAAAAACAGGTTTTTGACTGACAACTGACGCTATGTTGGCCTATCATATAGGATAAGGATCCCATCTCCTGCTGACATAGGTGTCACTAGGGCTGGCGTGATGTTATTTGTGCTCCTAACAAGGTCACACAAGAGGCTTTCCCATAGTGAGACACGAAAACAAATGCTTCTGTCTGGAAAAAATTGAGGACCTCACCCTGTGGACGCAGTGAAGAGGAACTCTGTGGTCTTGGTGAAGGAGAAGCGGACCTCACAAGGCAGAGAAAGAGGGCTCTCTGCCTTTATGCAGTGGGGTATTCCCACTTCATACACATGCCAGCTGCGGAAAAAAAAAGAACAGTAGAGTGGTAAGGAAATTTGGACAGTCTATATCCCAGGGCATCTGCAGTTTGAATCAAGCATAATATACTTGAAATGTACTTATTTATTTAGTATTGCAAATTTGCAACATACAGTATAACTGATTTCAATAAACCCTGGCTGATGTAACACTATTATATGGTGGTTAATTTAACAGTGTACATCATGAATATATTCAGCCAAAGGTGTAGGAGGTTTGGATGCATTTTAGTTTTGAGTTGCATAAAGGTAAAATGTGTATAGGTTTTAAGCTCTCACCGGTAGTCTTTCTCACGTTGACTCAGCTCTTGCTGTCGACTGTACCTGCCAAGATGATGGCTGTCATCACAGACTCTCAGAGCTTTAAGAAGAAAGCAAAACAAGTTTAAATTCTTCACATATACAATATGTTAACATAAATTTACTCCAGCCTCCTTAGGTCTAACTTGCAGAACTTTCTTTCTTTCTTTTATGTCTTTTTTTGGTCAGTAGGATGACAAACAAACAAATTTCCACAAACCTGTTCCCTCTCTGAAGCGGTGCACCTCACTGTCAGTGATCCAGCGGTAGATGGGAAAGTTGTAGGTGTGTCCCTCGGGGGATTGCACTTCCACCTTGGCAGGGAACCAGTTGTCTTCAGGGAACAATGGGAGACGTTGTTTGTCAAGCTCTATCAGAATCAGCTTTCCAATGGAGACGGGGCAGCACACGGTAAAACTAGACACCTGGAGTGATGACAGAGATGGTTTTCAAACATTTATACTTTTTTTTGGGCTTTGTAGCGTAAGAGCGAGCTTTGACTGCATAGAGTGATTGAAGTAATAAATCAATAGATATACACTGGCATAAGGTGATTAAGTTTGAAATGCCTGTTGAAGTAATATACTCGTTTACACATTGTTTCATGTATTCATGTCTTGTACTCACGCATGCACATTTGGTCATATACTGCATGAAAGCATGTGGAAACTAAAGTAGGGAGTTCCTAAAGCTTTCAGTGTTTTTGAGTTCAGTGTTAATGTGTACCCAGTGTTTTTTTAAGGAAAAATAAATCGTGAGACTTGGCTCAAACACATTGGTGGAAAAAGCCGGGGGCCTCCCAGCCCAGGCTGATGTGGCCTTGGACTTGGACACCAGTGTGACTCATACCCAGGTGATGTGAAAAGAATACACCAATAAGAGGTGTGTTCGGGCTTAAGTGGGCAGGATTAAAGGAAAAAGGTAGAGATTCAGCAGAATCTTCACCAGCATAAAAGGGAGCGCACAGAGAGTAAAACTTCAGTCTTGTTCCGGAACTTGACTCATGAGTTGTTTGTGTTGTTGCTTGTGAACACATTAAAACTCGGTTGCACCTGATTCTACGTGTCTCCAGTGATTTTCTCAGTACCAGCCATCTGATTCTAAGATACTTATTTGAGTAGAAGGCGAGTCCAACCAAAAGAGTTGAAGGCAAGGTCGGGAGCCACCAGGCCCAGCTTCAGGCACCGATTTCTGCTTCATCAGCTTTTATTCAAATTGACATACATTAAGTTCATTCAGTAATGTAGAAACATGAAAAAATTACAAGAACAATGCAAGTACAACTTCAGCAAACAGGAGATAAAAGGTAAAGTGTATCGATCTCTAACCATGAACAGAGCTGTATACAATTCCTGAATATAAAAACGTTGGACAAAATAAAAACACTACATGAAATGTTATACTGTAATGTTATGGGCACTGCTGAGGTGCCCTTGAGCAAGGCACCGAACCCCCCAACCGCTCCTCACTCTGACATCTCTCCACTTTGTGCATGTATAGGTCCTGTTTGTGCATGTGTGTGTCTTTTGGACCTGTGTGTTAATGACAGTGAGTGAAAAAAATCGAATTTCCCCTCAGGGGGATTAATAAAGTAAAAAAAATAAAATAAAATAAAGTAAAATAAAAATTATTTAATGTGCCTACAACTTCATACAGGCAAAGCTGAGGATGAGTGTCATGCATTCAAACAAAGAGAGAATATTTAGACTTACCATCCCTTGCATGAAGGATGAAGCTCCTTTGATGCCCATGAGCCACTTGCGTTCGCTCTCCCCATCTGTGCCCACCAGCTTGATAAATACATTGTTAAAGGTGGTGGCACCAGCTAGATTGCTAGTTGATACTTTCACTTTATAATTGACCATTTTCACCCTGAAAAGCTTGAAAATCCTGGTGGGGACAGAAGAATAATTACCATTCTCAGCACTGATTAGGTTAACTATCATTAGATGAATCAGAGTGGAAAAAAACTTTTAAATTCAGGTTTCACAATGAAAATGGCACTGGCAAATGGTATTATAATAACTAATATTAAAATTAAAGAATTTTAAAAAATTAAAATGATCTAATAAATCATCTCTCTTACCTGTTGATAAGACCAAGTTGTTTCGATGAAGTGTTGTTGAGATAAAAGTTATCCTCACTGAGACCTCTTTTTATGCAAACAGTTTGGGGGAGTGCCCAGTCAGCAGAAACCGCCCTGTTGGTGGAATCCAGGACATGTATAAACATTTACTGCACTTGGGGAAACAGGAAGTTGATGGTTGAATAGCTCATTTGATCAAAAAAACACAGCTTTTTTCACCATAAAATGTGATATCATCACAAACAAGCAAGTGCAGTAAAAGGAGTGCAGATGCAAAGCATGGAATCTACAGGACTAAGATGACAGCAGAAAACGCAAATGTGTAGCAAATATAAAACTAAATTTAAAACTAGTTAACAGTAAGTTGCAAATGAGGTGCAGTCCAATATATTCAATGCGTGCAAAGACACAAACAGGTTACCAATATAGATGATGAATATAGTATGGTTACCTGTACACATGTTTGCACAGTGTCAAATCTGAGGAAGTTGGTTTAAGAGTTCAAAAGTGTGTGATTAGTACAAAATATTTTGATTACGCACTTGATATTATCTAAACGTCATAATATTGCACAATATTTCCAGTGAATCTGTGTGTGTGTGTGTGTGTGTGTGTGTGTGTGTGTGTGTGTGTGAGAGAGAGACAGAGACAGAGACAGAGACAGAGAAACAGAGAGAGAATGAAGGCTGGAGCCACTTCAGGTCATCATGTCTCTGCTGTCCATCTCGGCCTGAAGTGGATGAGTTATAGCGTCTAATGGCCACAGGAAGAAAGGACTTCATGTGGCGCTCAGTGGTGGTGTCAGTCTGTTACTGAAGGAGAGGATGAGAGTCACTGTCCACAATGCTCCGCAGCTTGCATAGCATGTTGATTCTGTTTGCGTTGGCTGACCTCACGCAGCTGCCCCAGCACAGCAAAGCAAAGAGAATCACACTGGCTATCACAGACGGGTAAAACATCCTCAGCACGGTGTTGCAGACACTGAATGACCGGAGCCTCTGCAGGAAGTAGAGTCGGCTCTGGCCCTGCTTGTTTACAGCCTCTGTGTCCATTGCCCAGTCCAGTTTGTTGTCCAGATGTACTCCTAGGTACTTGTAGTCCTGAACAGTGTCCACATCCACACCAAAGTCCAACACAAACTCCTCTGTCCGGCCAGTGTAAAGTGTAAAGTGGTTCAGCTCACACTACTCAACAAAGGGGTCCACAGTGGCCCTGTACTGGGCCCCCTTCCCATCGCTGATACAGCCAACAGTTGAAGAGTTATTGTAGAACTTGGAGAGCAGGTGGCAGGACTTGAAGTTGTAGCTGAAATCTGATATGTAAAGGGTTTCTAAATGCAACAAATGCTAACAAACAATGACAGCCCTGACATGCTGACGTTAGCAGGTATGGTTACTACGATAACAAACCTAAATTTGCGGTGTTATGGTATTGTTATGGCAGTGTGTGTTCTGTGCCGCTGTCCCTTTTCCTTTCATTGTAGATCTGCCCAGGTGTGCTGCATCGCTTAATGAGGTGCATTGCACCTGGCATGGAGGAGGTGCTTACCAGCTCCTGGGCCAGCAGGCTGGGATTTTTGTTGTCTTTTTTGCTTGTCTTTTTTTGTGTGAATGAAATCCATGGATTTGAGTGTTTGAAATGTGTTTAATGTGGTTATTTTGGGTCAGTGGTGGAGTTTTGTTCACCCCATAGAGCCGTCCAAGGGTGGGGCATAATGAACCGCGGACAGACATTGTTTCAGGTTTGTGAATCCGCAGCCATGAAGCTAGTTGATGAGGTTAATGGCCTAATATAGATTGCTGGCTAGCTAAAGTAAGCTGTAGTTATCAGGTGGATCCTTGATTTGCAGTCAGAGCAGGCCAGATCGTTATGGCAAGGATTTAAATGTGGCAGATTTGTCAGCTAAACATTAATGTTGTGAGCTCTACTCCAGAAGGAGCTGAGCCAGAAGGTGAAGCTTTGGACTTACTGGTCCATCTATGTCCCAACCCTCACCTATGGTCATAAGCTCTGAGTAGTGAGTGAAAGAATTAGATTGCGGTGGCCGAAATGAGTTTCCTCCGTGGCTGGGCTCAGCCTTAGAGGTAGAGTAAGGAGCTTGGACATCCGGAGGGAGCTCGGATTAGAGCTGAGGCAAGGTAGAGATGGTTCAAGCATCTGATCAGGATGCCTTCTGGGTGCCTCCAATTCGAGGTGTTCCAGACATGTCCCACTGGTTGGAGGCCCTGAGGCAGACCCAGAACACGTTGGAGGGACTACGTATCCCATCTGGCCTGGGAACGCCTTGGGGTCTCTCAGGAGGAGCTGAAAATCGTTGCTGGGGAGAGGGACGTCTAGGGTGCTTCGCTTGGTCTGCTGCCCCCTGCGACCCGGTCCTAGATAAAAATAGATAGATGGATGGACTCTACTCCAGCATAGTATAACAAAAACAGGTTTGAAAAGGAATACTGTTTATGCTTAATTCCTACTCTAACTATGTGATGTATCTTAAAAACAGTAGACCCTCCAAGATTCACGCTGTACCCTGAATGTTTATGTCTGGCTCCCTCCCTGTCGCATGGTTGGAGCTACAATTTAGACTCCCAAGGACTGTGGGTAGTAAGCATAGAAGAAAATGTAACATCGCATAGCTTTTATTTTCATTTTCTCTTCAATATTGTCTTTTCTGTATTCCTGCCTTTCTGCGTGATAGTGTTTATGGCAGCTCTGTCTGAAGGGCTGCTGTGGGGAGGCCTGGCCTGGCAGGGGGGTGGCACCCTGCAGTGTGATGTAAATTGTATTATCCGAAAAACCTCCAGACACGGGTTGCCTTTTGGCCTTGTGAGACAGAAATGTATTGGCCTTTGTTAGCTCTTCACCATTAGCCACAACAACATGTATTAAGTCAAACTCTTTTTTTAGAATCGAGGGCAGAGAAGGTACAGATACTGCTCAGCTCTACTGCTGAGTTTTCCCTCCATGCTGCATGAAATACTCCACCCATAATTGTCTGTGATGTCTTACACACTTAAGTAAAGATTATTTTCTTCAACTTGGACCTCAGTGAAGTTTTCTTTAACACAAAGATTTCTTCCACAGACAGCGACCACACTCTGGGATGCCAGATCAGTGTTTTTGGCGGTACTCTCAGCTCATTAGAAATAGGCTACTACAGGTGTCTTTGCCAGTTTTGCTGGGCTAGCCAAGGTTAGTGTTCTTTCTTTGTTGGTTTTAAAATGATGTCTTAAGAAGGTTTCCTTTCAGGATATTGTCACTGGGATTGTCTTTGCATCGGAATAGCCAGTGCCGGCCATTTTATTTTTCCTTTAGCGCTACAACTTTTTAGTTGTTGTTCATTCATTGCTTTCCCTTGTTAAAGTATGTACCTCCTTAGGTGTGATTTAAGAACGGATGCTCCCCAGTACGTGTAAAAAATATATAGATAGAAAAAATAAACATCTAAAATTATTTCTTAAAAGCACAAGTATCAATATCAGGTAGCCACTCCACCAGTTTAGATTGTGTGGAAGGTATCTTGCTCCACCATGATAAGGTCTGATTGCAGGCGACCACAATGAATGCCCCACGTCTTGGTGTTGCACACCTAAGGGAGGGGCTGTCTGACCATCAATGTATGAATTGCAGTTTGATGCCACGAGGATTTTAGGTAGTTTGACTAGCTCAGGTGGCAGGGCTGCAACTTGAAGGTAAGCTACTGCCATGTACATGGCCTCCGAGGTGCCTCACATAGAAAGAAAGGCCAAGAAAGTTGACTTTTTGGTAACCAAAGTCAATGCACAAGCCTCTGAGTTTGCTGAGATTCTTCAGGGAACAGTGGAGGACGCTGGAGTTCTATCAGGACCAGCTTTCCAGTGGAGACAGGATAGGATACAGTACAACTATACACCTGGAGTAATAACTGAAATGGTTTGAAAACATCTTTACATTACAAAGCGATGTACAAAAAGTGCATTCCTTCATGGAGATACAACCCCAAAATTGGAAGAATCATTCAAGTACAGTGCTCAGCATAAATGAGTACACCCCCTTTTAATTAGATTAGAATTTTGTAGTCTAAACTTTAGCTTTGCTCCTAAGACTTTCATTGGGGTGTACTCATTTTTGCAACATGGTCTTGAATGAATTTGTTAGGAAAATCACTTTTTTGTGTGTGCAAATTAACAAATCTTGTTTGCAATCAATGGCCCACATTTCTGGGAGTATTTTGTAGTATAGTATCCCATAGAAAATGTTGGCTCTGAAAGGAAACTAAAGGTTTTTCTGACAAATCTGTTGGGGTGTACTCATTTATGCTGAGCACTGTACATCAGCTTCATCAAACATGCATTATATAGCCCTGATTGCTCCTTTTCATACAGTCAGTAGTCAATAATAATAATAAATAGTCAGCTCTGTTGATTTAATGTTGGGCATTTATGAATGATTACCGCACCTGCAAAACCACAGGCAGCTTTATTCAACATTAAATGAGAGATCATTACAGTGAACTAAAAATATTAGAAAACAAAAAACAAGGCCTTCACTTACACAGTTTATCCAGACTTATCAGAATGTTTTATTAAAAACAACTGTAACATGATACCAATGTCAATGGCATAGCAATTACATACAACAGAACATACAGTACGGTAGACAATTCAGTGACAGGTAAACAAGGTTAATGCAAATACTATGTATGAAATCACAAAATGCACAAATTAATGTGGTATCATTTTTGTTTTTCAGCACAAACATAAGCTAAGTGGCATCTTCATGAGGTACGCCTGCAATCAGTTGCAAGTTAACACAACAGCTCTGCTATAAATGTATCTACATTTACCAAGTACAGCCTGAAGCCTCAAAACCGTGCTGATATTAGGTACAACACCATGACCTTGAGTGTGTGCTACAAGTGCCCTATATAAGGTAACGGTAAAAACCAACAACAAATTATGATTTCTTTGTTTATTTAAAAATGTATTTGCCTGCACCAGCAGAAATAGTTCTGCAACTGGACTGGAACTGGACTCTTGCCAAGCAACACATTCAGTTTCTTGCATGATAGATTGCTACTTTGTGTAGGTCTACACATTACCACAGGCCAGCTACTTTGCATCATGTATCTGTAGGTTATGTTATGAGTTATGTTATGAGGCCTCTTTCCCTCCCTCTGTCCTTTCCTGATGACTATTCAGTATTTAATTCACATTATACATGAAAATGTCTTTCTCCTTGCGGTACAAAATTTGTTTCAACGACCCTGATGGTTAACGCAATTATTGGTTTGCAACACCTGTAAAGCAGAGTGATGCATGCATAGTTAAACATCCCAGTGCTGTTATAATCTACATCAGCACTCATGCAAGCCTCTTGTCCAATCAAACTGCTTGGTCAGATATGAGAGTGTATATCAATTCTATGATTGTTACTGATGCCCTAGTGTCATAGTTAAGGATGGCAAAGTAAACTAGTGATGTTTATAACTATTTGTCCTCCATATTTACATACATCAGGGGGACAGAACACTAGAAACACCTCTGAATATAATGCAGTCAGCTACACCAACACTAACCATGACCTAGTCCATGCTAGAACATATAACATACATAGATCACCTCTCTCACTGTTATTACAGACATATTAAAAGAACATTTTATGGCAGAACAGGTGTATTGGATTGCATTAAATTGTACAGGTGTACCTAATAAAGTGGCCACTTAGTGTACAAAATAATTATCTAGATCACATGGCTCAGAACAGACCGGTTGACACACATTAAGATATTTATATTGGTCACAAACAGCTGAATTTATCAGTGCAAAGCCACTACAACACTTTAGAAGTTGTTCCAGAAAAAAAAAAAAATCATTCTTGTTGTGAGACAGAAAATAATAAAAAATAATTTTAAAAGGATATTTCACTCAAACTGGGTTAATTATTTAAATGCATTTTGCACCACAGTTTAAAAAAAGAATGTATAAAAAAAGTCTGAATTTGTTCTTTGCTGTAATATCAGCTCAAAAACCTATTCAACAGTCTTTCCACTTGTCCTTTTTGTTCACGTGAAGCTGAGGTCTGGGGTCAGATCTGAGGGGAGGGGACGGTCAGGAGTCCAGTGGGCTTCAGCTTGTTGATCCCTCCATCCAGGATACAAACCCGTGGGAAATTTACCTTGGCTAGGTGTGCTGCAAACTGGGAAGAAATTAAAAAAGACAAGAAAAACACAATTATTTTTTTTCTCCCTCCAGGAATTGCATTTACACATCAGCTCACACATTGTTACTGGTATTTCATGTACCCACACAGATCTGTGTTTCCCTGTGCCCAACACACTATTTGCTGACAGCCTCTCACCCTCAACCAGAGCTACAGCAAGTACCCTCTGATGACCATTTTAGGAACTAGCTAATAACCGTGAAATAAATAAATAAATGGTAGACTGATTACACTGGAAGATTCGGGTAAGGAAAAAGGTGCAGCAAGTGTTTTTTACTGAGGTGCAGTAAAAGGCATTCTGTGTGACTGGGGCCTGACCCTGTTGCCAGACAAGACTTTTCTCTGTCACATGCTTTCACTGTTGATAAAATAACTCAGAGTGTTCGTGCTGCCTAATATAAGTAAGCTAAAAAAGTACCCATTGAGGTACCAGCTATTGCAGGGAAATTGTGTGAGATAGAACAGATGTTAGTTACAGCTGCTGTGGCCTCTCATCTGACTCGTGTTGTGTCATGCAGGCCCTTGAGTTAAGTTGGCTAGTGACATCAAGTGTGGAATCACTATTGCAATTTCGGGAAATCTGATTACGAAACCTCTATTTTGAATGAAAGATTTCATCATACGCAACAGTTATTACAAAAATCGGCATTGACTAATAAGTGAACTTTAGTTGTGTCATGCAACCACCAAGAGTTTAACAAATACCCTTTTCCACTGAATTACACTTGGTATTACAACACGTTTTGGTGACCCTAACATATGTGGACAGCCGAGACAAATTGCTGTTCATGCCTATACCTATCATGCGTCTCCAAGATTTAGGATGCTTTCACACGTAGAGTTCACTTACTTTGGTCTGAATCAGGAACTTATTTTGTTACAAAGTTGCATAATTGTTGGTCCATGTTCTCACGGCAGCAAGCGGACCACATAAAATGCCTTGCGCAAGAAAGCTGCTTTTAATTGGTCAGAATTTTCATGTGGGAAAAATCCAGGACGTAAACAAAGCGTTGAAGAAGAGTACACTTGCAAGATAAATGTGACACTTTCTAATGTCACAATGGAGGGACAACTACGCAGGTTGATGTTAGCGCTACTCATCGTGGACTATATTGCTGTCATTGTTCATTTTAGTCAAACCATACAGTTTGAAAACGAGGCGCGGCTCCAACTAGAAAACAATGTTTTGATGCATTGGATGTGCTGAATGTGCATATTAAGGCAGTACAGGAGGAGGTGCACATTAATAATCCTCCAGGACTGTAACATGCTCATGTTTAACCCAAACAATGTGTCATGTGACTGCAGTTGGTTCTGAACACATTCTCAGCACAAACGTATCGTACCAAAGTTCGCTTGTAACCAGACCAAGACCACCTCTTCAAGGAGGTCTCGGTCCGGTTGTGTTGGTGTAGCCTGCCGTTGCCAGACCCAATTCGCAAAATGCAAATGGGTCTGGACATGGAGTGTACATTTACTCTATTCCCGAGGGGCGGTATCAATGGCTGTCACTCAGAGTGCCCCTTCACGCAATTGGAAAGATGGAAAACCAATCAGAGTAAACGAAACGTGTGGCATAGGCTAGCACAACGCCACTGTTAACAGACCAGCAAGCTGCAGCGGAGATGAGCTGTGATAATGTCTGGGAAAGAGTGCTGCCATCTTTGCAGATTTCCTCACTGTGGACTCAGAGTTGCATGGCTGTGATTCCCAGCTTGGTCGCAACGAACTAGCGGAGAAACAACAATAGCCGCTGGGTTTTCACTGAGTCCCATCTTTTTCCCGATCAACGGAGTCAGTTGGTAAATTAAACTTTTACAAAACCCTGTAGGAAGGACGGCAAACACATCCTTTTTTTTTTCAATAAAACCTTTCAGTGTAGCCGTTTGTTCTGCTTTTAAAGCAAATGTACATTCCAGTTCGTTAAACACATTTACCATCGCAGTTTCAAAATCAGTAGCCATGTTGGTTGTTTATGAAATGCATTCACTCCGCTCCTTGTCCCTCCTATTCTGATGACGTGCCGGCCCCAAAGTAATAAATGGTTGTGATTTGCCCGGTAAGCTTTAACCGATGCCAACAAACTTAAGTTCAATTGAACCAAACCAAACGGGGCAGGTGTGAAAGCAGCCATAGTTACTGCCTACGTCACTTATGCTAGAAGGTCAAAAAGCCCTGCACACAGTTATTACGTCCACACTCTCGTTAGCTGCTCGCTAGTCACGTTGGTGGTTATGTGGGTACAGCCAGAGATCTCACTGCCAGCAGAATTCAACACGTCGGATGGATGATGGACGGTCATGCAACAATGCGTCCAACTTGATGTCAAATGGACACGTTCTGCACTATTTTTTATACAGACTATGGTTCTGCATTGATGACATAGTCCTTGTTGGGGACACATCAGGACGCATTAACGTTTACATTACAAAAGATATGTGGTCAAAGGTGTCCCAGACAACCTTGGTAAGTTTGGTTCTATCTATCTATCTATCCATCTATCTATCTATCTATCTATCTATCTATCTATCCATCTATCCATCCATCTATCTATCTATCTATCTATCTATCAGTACAAAGCTGTCCTAAATAGAGATATTTAGAGTTCCTACACAAGAACAATTCTCATTGTACTTATTCTAATGGAACACCACCTTCCAAAAAGCTCACGGAAATACTGCAAGTAATATTTAAACAAAATCAAACAAGCTTTACAGATCACCTCTGTGAGAAACTGCAAATCCCTCTATGTTGACATCCACATAAAACATCCGCAATGCGCGAGGTTGCCCCTTAAAGTCCCTGCACACCCTCACAACTGTGTTCAGTTATTTCGGCTGATTAGAGCTCGGCTCAGGTTGAAGGTGGTTGGAGCTATGCTGGGAATTACACAAGGTCACAGGACTCCATGTACTACAAAATGTGATAAAGGTGTATTTTGTTCAGCTCTATGAGGTGCAACAAAGAGAACAGGGGAGTCATGGAAATGTCAGCGAAACACAGTCTGTACACACGCACACAGTCTCCAGAAGAGGTCTAATCAACCAGAATAATAATATGCAGGATTACCATGAGTATGCAGGGATTTTAAATTGCTAAAATCAATTTTTAAAAAAAGTCACTGTAAATGACTGAAACGTATTTAGCTTTTCAAGAGCAGGAAAAACTGAATTGGGTGGGTTTTTTTTTAAAAACATTTGTTCATGTGACCTTTTGCTACATTGTTGCCGTGCCTGAGATCTGCAAATGTGTGTGGCAATCTGTCTGTAACTTCAGTCTTTTCTGCCAAGGCAGAGCCACACTGTCTACTGTTTTGCTCTCAACAGGAAAACAGAAATACAAAAATAAAGAAAACAGAAAAATTAGGAGTGAAAAACCAGCACACATTCGCCCACCCTTCTGTTGTTGCTCACACACTCACAAGGCTTTGGAGTGACGTCAAAAAATTTCTCAGTCCGCTGAAACGTCCACATAAAAACTGAGCATTAAGAATCGGGCTTACTTCTGAATGCCAATAGGGTTTAAATGTTAAAGGTGTACAGTAAAGCCTGAGCACACGGTGAGTGGACTCATTGCTTTGCCCCAGAGCTAATGATAATGCCACTGGTGCAAGACAGAGAGATGTGGATGGCATTTAAGCACAATTGAGTCCTTTTATCGACCTTTAATTCTGTGACCTGCACCACTGAAAGGTCTGATGAATTACTGGGGTTTATCATGAAACTCAGAATTTCAAATGTGCGGCTGGCTACGCAGGGGAGTGAATAGTCATCATATTTGCCTGTGGGAAATGATGACGATGACGGTCCATCATCATACTTAATATAACATGATGATAATAATGGAACATCATTACACTAATGCCTGTCTAACAACACTGATTCCGTACTCATGCTTTAGCTCAGAACACATGATTGTTGCTCAAAATAGTGACCACATGCTGACTGCATGCAGTTCACAAACAGCTTTATCTACAGTCTCTCTGCAGATGAAGTTTTGCATTACTCTGTAAAAGTCTTTTTTTGGACATCTTGCAACCAGGTTAGAGACTAACATATTGTCGCAGCTCCAAAAAAAGAAAGAAAAAAAATGCAGGACTGTCTCCTCAATTAAAGAGAACTACTTATTTTCCTCTCTTGCTCTCCAACATATGGAAGGAGGACATCTTTTCTAAATTGGGATGTTGCCTAAAGCAATATTCCTGCTGAGTTTTAAATTGAAGTTTTGCTAATTTATTCCAAAGAGAGCACAAAAGGAGAATTTATAATGATCAATATAGTTCTCTGTTCTGTTACGCTGAAGCGAGCAAAGTTATTTTTGTGCACTAAAATGTCAAAGACAATGATTTATGTAAAACACAGTTTCAGCCCCGGATAAGGTCCTAGTGTCTCTTAGAAAAAACAAAAGGCAAGGACACAGTAGGTTTTTATTGTACTGTAAATCAGACCTATAAAGTTACACTTACACTGCTATATTTATACCCAACTAAAACTCAGCTAGCAGTTTCTTGAGGTGAGACGTATGGCTACCTCATGAGTTCCAGGTTCTCTCCAGATTGCTATGAATTTCACAAGACAAACACCTGGATATGGGGGTTTAATGTCTTAGCAAAATCTTTGGTTTCAACATGACTATGGACCCTATTTTCATAACGGTGCAAAGAGCAGTGCCAGCAGCGCTCACACAGCCTTTTCGTGACCTTGCAATCACTTTGCACAACTGTGTGGTTTTTTGGTTCCCTGTGCAGAGTGCAGAAATAAGGTTATGATTCAAAGAATGTAAATAAACTATTTTAATGAAATACTTTCATAAAGTCTCCCCAGCTAGCAGATGCCTTTAAATCAGATGCTTTAGATTCTATAAAAAGCTTCTCCTGCAGTTCATTAAATCCCTGTGGCCATCTGAAGGCAGCAGGACAAATGTGTTAAAAAATCTGCAGCCTCTGATTGGAGATGTGCCGCGTCAGAGTGCAGTGACATTACGAACAGACACCTTCTGTGTTTACCGTCATTAAATTACATGCTGATGGCACAAAGCTGCTAACCCCACACACCTCTACACACATCACACGGTGTGTTATACCTCTGTATTCTGCCCATTTTTGTCGGACACATTGGATTACCACGGCTCATTAATCAGGTGTGTCACAGCCTTACTTTCAACTTTATTACAAAAAATAAAAGGTGCAAATAATAATAATAACAATAATAAAATAACAGTAATAATAATAATAATAACAATAATCGACCTGAAATACATTACAAAGCAAATGCTGCGGTGTCACATACTAAGATTTTTTTTTAATCTTTATACAGTCTCATTGAGCTCAAGATCTCTTTTTCAAGAGAGACCTGAGAACAAAGCAACATCCATAACAACAAAAACACACAGACACAAACAGGAACAACACAACAAGGAATTAATAAAAACAATTACATGCATCATGAAAAACATCGGATAGTGAAGCTTTAAAAACTCCAAGAGGAACAAGAGATTCAAGTTTGAGGGTCGATTGTAACTCGTTCCATTTAAAAGGTGCAGAGTACCAGAAACCAGATCTACCAACATTTGTGCGCATGCAGGGGATATCTAAGGTTAGGTAGTTACTGGATCGTGTACTGTAGTTACTGGATTTGAAAGAACGAAGAGATGTGAGGTAGTTTGGTAGCTTTAACAGTAGAGCTTTAAAAATAAATAACATGAGATGGATATTTCTTCTTGTCTTTTCTGCTTTTAAAACTAGTCTGTGATTAATGAGTGATTGTTGAAAATCATCAAAGGCAGACTGTAGATGACTCAGAGCCTGGGCTGGAGTGGAGCCCGAAGCAAATAAAATAGTATCATCAGCAAAAAAATGGACGTTGAAGTATTGATTAGGAATAACCATATTATTTATGTATAACGGAAACAACAATGGACCGAGGATAGACCCCTGTGGCAACCCGTTTCTGATGACTAGTTGGCTTGACTGGGTACCATCAGCGACCACAGTCTGAGTTCTCTCTGGGATGTAAGAGTGGAACCAATCAATTGTGGCTTCATCGAGACCTTTGGACTGTAATTTATGGAGAAGGATTTTATGATCTACAGTATCAAAAGCTTTTGAGAGGTCGATGAAGAGAGCGGCACAAAATTGTTTATTATCCAGGGAGGAAACAATGTTATCGATAACTGAAGCTGCCGCTGTTATGGTGCTGTGACTCAGGCGAAAACCAGACTGTTGTGGCTGTAGTAGGTTGAGAGAGTCAATAAAGGTGCGTAGTTGAAAATTAACTAATGACTCAAGAAGTTTTGCTAAGAGAGGTAATTTAGATATTGGACGGTGGTTGTTAAGATCGCAGACATCTCCACTTTTGTGTAATGCTAATACTGTGGCACTTTTCCATGAAGCTGGAATCCTGCCTGTTAAAAAGGTTTGATTAAAAATATGAGCTAGATGAGAGCAGATGAAGGGGGCACTTAGATTGTCTGCACCAGTGTTTTTGCATGATTTTAACCTAAGGAGAGCTTTGTGTACATCTACACTACAATGATGTAACCATTTGTAAAATACAGATTTACGACTAAAACAGTGTAAATTAATGTGATCATTTAAAGCGACACTTACTTTTTTGGAAATTTTACTCTTTTCTTTGTTTAGATTAAAATGGTATTAATAAGCTGATGGCACACTAAAATGTAAGTGAATTCCACCAGAGATAAAAACTCATAATTATACCATTCTCATATGGTTCTAAGAAAACTCCGACTAATGCATTGATTGGCCGAGCGTCCTGTCTGTCTTCCCCACGTGGAGGACTCCGACTGACGTAAAGGGACGAGATGGTCACAGAGTTTCTGCGAGACAGGTATTTTTAGTTTGCCTCTAATGTAACATATGCTGTAACATTATATATGACAACACAGCATCCAGTTGCTAATGGCTAACGTTAGCCTACTGTATCGTAGCCTCTGATACATTAACGTTATCTTCCTTGTGTGTTTCCACTTACTAGTAATGTTAACGCTACTATCTAACATTTACACTGTAACCTTATTCTAAAACTCATCATTCATCAGTGACTCCGGTTGAGTTTTAAAACTCCGGGGTTGCGTTTCACTGTCTTGGTTGTAACATTACACTCGCCCTCCACTGCCGTCGTTTCACTGTCTTGGTTGTAACATTACACTCGCCCTCCACTGCCGTGTATCTTTTTTTTATTTTTATTTTTTTTTTTACATACTTTATTAATCCCCGAGGGGAAATTCAATTTTTCACTCTGTCAATTACACACAGGTCCGAACACACACATGCATAAACTGGACCTATACAGGGTCCATGTCATTGGTTCGACAGTCCATTGGTTCGACATCCCATTAGTCCGACTATCCGCGGTGCTGAACGGCTCGCGGCGGGCGTATGGTGCGCCGTGACCGGCTTGAGGCGGAGCAGGCTCACGGCTTATGTGTTTGTCACTTTCTTTTTCATTTTAACCCACACCATGATCTTTTCCTGACCCTAACCAAGTGGTTTTTGTGCCTAAACCTAACCAGACCTTAACCACAGGGCATCATGATGATTTC